>NC_135233.1:425006987-425194487 GCF_051348905.1 Ranitomeya variabilis | reverse complement strand
CCTCCAGATTTGGATTGTAGGTGACTACTAGAGGTACCCGGTTATTTTCTTCTTTAGCTTTGTAATGTAGCAGGTGATTCCTTGATATTCTCGTTGCTCTTGTGATCTGGTTTTCAATTGTTCTTGGATGGTCACCCACCCTGATTTAAAAAGGTCTTTCTGAGGCTACCAAGGTGTTCATCCTTGTCCATTGGGTTGGAACATATACGATTGTATCTGATGGCTTGGCTGTAGACAATGGAGTTTATGTGTTTTGGATGGAAACTGTCCCATTCAATTTATATTGGACGGTCGATTGGCTTCTGCTACAGGGATGTCTCTATTTCATTGTTCTGCAGTTTAATGATGGTGTCCAAAAAGTTAATTTCAGTGCAGGAGTAGTTGAGTGTTAAGTTGATGGTAGGATGAAATTGATTAAACTGTTCATGGAACGTCTTTAGCTGTGGCTCAGACTCCGTCCAGATGATTCAAATGTCATCAATGTAGCAGTAGTGGGCCAGAGGCCTGATGGGACATGAGGACAAAAAGTCACTTTCAGACTACAAAAAGATGCCCGCTTACAATCCATTTTTCCAGACCCCCCACTACTGTGTTTTAGGCAGCCCCCAAATCTAAGAAGTATCATTGTCAGACGCTCCCTGCCCTCTCCCACAGCTGCAGGAACCTTTCCTTGTGATCAGAAAAAATGTAAAACCTGTCCATTTATAATGACCACGAACAAGATAAAGATCCCCAATTCACATCAGGACTACAAGATACCAGGTACTTTCAGCTGCGTCACTTCTAATGTGGTGTACCTAATTATTTGTACTAAATGTCCAACTGGGGGTCTGTATGTGGGGGAGACAGGGCAAAAACTGAGAACAAGGATGAACTCTCATCGCCACACAATAAGAGAAAAAAAAATGGATCTACCTGTGACAATACATTTTTGTCTCCCAAATCATAACATTATGGACATGAAATTACTTATATTAAAAGGTAACTTCTGTCTCGCTGAGATTTGAAGAGTCTGTGAATATAAGCTGATGACGACTTTTGACACACTTAGTGCAGGAATGAATGTGTCGCATGGATTTATGTCTTTTTACATCAACTAAGTAACTTGCCCCTCAGACTATGAGGGGTCATCACAACAGAACCAGACCCCAATCAGAGGACAATAAAACATTTCTTATCTATTTCTTTTAGTCTTTGCCTGATAAAGAGACCTGTGTAGTCTCGAAAGCTGGAATTTGTTACCATCTTTTCAGTTAGCCATTAAAAGGCCAAATCAACCACTGAGGACTCTCAATTCTACATATTTTTCTATCTACTGGCTAACACGGTACCAAGATATAACTCTTTCCTGTACAGTACATACTCACATTATATATGCGCATGTATACAGACACCTATATATGTGGATATATACACACAATTATATACACAGACGCATATATATACACACACAGTACAGACCAAAAGTTTGGACACACCTCATTTAAAGATTTTTCTGTATTTTCATGACTATGAAAATTGTACATTCACACAGGAATCAAAACTATGAATTAACACATGTGGAATTATATACTTAACAAAAAAGTGTGAAACAACTGAAATTATGTCTTATATTCTAGGTTCTTCAAAGTAGCCACCTTTTGCTTTGATGACTGCTTTGCACACTCTTGGCATTCTCTTGATGAGCTTCAAGAGGTAGTCACCGGGAATAGTCTTCCAACAATCTTGAAGGAGTTCCCAGAGATGCTTAGCACTTGTTGGCCCTTTTGCCTTCACTCTGCGGTCCAGCTCACCCCAAACCATCTCGATTGGGTTCAGGTCTGGTGACTGTGGAGGCCAGGTCATCTGGCGTAGCGCCCCAGCACTCTCCTTCTTGGTCAAATAGCCCTTACTCAGCCTGGAGGTGTGTTTGGGGTCATTGTCCTGTTCAAAAATAAATGATGGTCCAACTAAACGCAAACCGGGTGGAATAGCATGCCGCTGCAAGATGCTGTGGTAGCCATGCTGGTTCAGTATGCCTTCAATTTTGAATAAATCCCCAAAAGTGTCACCAGCAAAGCACCCCCACACCATCACACCTCCTCCTCCATGCTTCACGGTGGGAACCAGGCATGTAGAGTCCATCCGTTCACCTTTTCTGCGTCGCACAAAGACACGGTGGTTGGAAGGAAAGATCTCAAATTTGGACTCATCAGACCAAAGCACAGATTTCCACTGGTCTAATGTCCATTCCTTGTGTTCTTTAGCCCAAACAAGTCTCTTCTGCTTGTTGCCTGTCCTTAGCAGTGGTTTCCTAGCAGCTATTTTACCATGAAGGCCTGCTGCACAAAGTCTCCTCTTAAGGGCTCATTTCCACTTGCGAAAGCAAAAACGGTCAGTAATCTGGACCGAAAAAAAGGGATGAAAAGTATGCGATTGTCATGCGAGTTTAATGCGATTTTTTTAATTGCACCATCTGTTTTACATCCGTATGACATCCGGTTTTTTTCTCAGCAACTATTTTTATACAGTCATTTACAGGACCATTTACAGTGTTCTATGCCACAGAATGGTAAGGTATCCGTAAAAAACAGACGTCATACGCATGGTGCGAGTGCTGTGCGTTTTTTTTCTCGCACCCATTGACTTGCATTGGAGAGTCTCGTCCGAGAATCGCAGCAATACGCAGCATGCTGCAATTTTTTTCTCAGTCCGATTTCGGCTGAGAAAAAAATCGCAAATGAAAAGACACCTGTTGAATACCATTGGTCCGAGTGCAATCCGATTTTTTTATCGGATTGCACTCGTCCGTTTTCCTCGCAAGTGGAAATGAGCCCTAACAGTTGTTGTAGAGATGTGTCTGCTGCTAGAACTCTGTGTGGCATTGACCTGGTCTCTAATCTGAGCTGCTGTTAACCTGCAATTTCTGAGGCTGGTGACTCGGATAATTATCCTCAGAAGCAGAGGTGACTCATGGTCTTCCGGTCTTCCTTTCCTGGGGCGGTCCTCATGTGAGCCAGTTTCTTTGTAGCGCTTGATGGTTTTTGCCACTGCACTTGGGGACACTTTCAAAGTTTGCCCAATTTTTCGGACTGACTGACCTTCATTTCTTAAAGTAATGATGGCCACTCGTTTTTCTTTACTTAGCTGCTTTTTTTTCTTGCCATAATACAAATTCTAACAGTCTATTCAGTAGGACTATCAGCTGTGTATCCACCAGACTTCTGCACAACACAACTGATGGTCCCAACCCCATTTATAAGGCAAGAAATCCCACTTATTAAACCTGACAGGGCACACCTGTGAAGTGAAAACCATTCCCGGTGACTACCTCTTGAAGCTCATCAAGAGAATGCCAAGCGTGTGCAAAGCAGTCATTAAAGCAAAAGGTGGCTACTTTGAAGAACCTAGAATATAAGACATATTTTCAGTTGTTTCACACTTTAAGTATATAATTCCACATGTGTTACTTCATAGTTTTGATGCCTTCAGTGTGAATGTACAATTTTCATAGTCATGAAAATACAGAAAAATCTTTAAATGAGAAGGTGTGTCCAAACTTTTGGTCTGTACTGTATGTACACACTCTCACTTTGTATAACTTGTGTCTCTCTCGGTGCCCTTAGCAACCAATCACAGTCTGGCTTTCATTTTATCAAAGCGTTTTGAAAAATGAAATCTGCGCTGTGAGTGGTTGCTAATGCAGCAAGCCAGCCTTGATGAATCTCAAGAGGCATCGTAAGGACCCCCACCAGGCTCCAATAAGACATACAAGCATCTTATGTGGTGGAGCCATACTTGCCAACATCAGACATATAAGCCCTATTGCCTGGACCACCCATGAAGACCCCCAGAACATCTACTTCAGGCCGGATCCATGGGGTTTTGCCTGTGGTCTTATCCGGCACATTCAGGACTGTATATGGACGTTAGTAGTCAGTAATTCTGTATATTTACCGTTGCTGCCAATAACATTGGTGCCCACCGTTTTTCTTAAAAGGATAATGTCCATCAACAGAAAACAATGTTGATGAACCAGCGGCGATGGCGGTACACAGTATTATAGCTCCATGGACGTGACTAGCTGAGCTGCAGTACCGCGCTCGACCTTTGGACAGGTATGACGCATGTGACGCCTCCACTTTCCATGTAATTAAAGCCCCTCGTATTCACCAGCATAGGCTTTAGAGGGTCCCGCATTCCTTACAAACTTTTGCAGGTCCTGTGTGTCGCTCCCAGCTGGTGATGTCCCGGGGGGATTATTAACAAAGACAGAACTGTGAAATGATGGTGCAGATTTTGTGCATGGGTGTAAACAGCAGGTGTTGCGGCTCATTAAATCCATCTATACACAGCGCATCAATTATAGTGCCATACCACGGGTGAAATGTCAGCTCCTCCGCACGCGGGCGACTGCTCCTCCGTGGGTGAAATGCCAGCTTCACCGCATGTGGGCGACTGCTCCTCCGTGGGTGAAATGCCAGCACCACCGCAAGCGGGCGACTGCTCCTCCGTGGGTGAAATGCCAGCTTTACCGCATGTGGGTGACTGCTCCTCCGTGGGTGAAATGCCAGCACCACCGCAAGCGGGCGACTGCTCCTCCGTGGGTGAAATGCCAGCTTCACCGCATGTGGGCGACTGCTCCTCCGTGGGTGAAATGCCAGCACCACCGCAAGCGGGCGACTGCTCCTCCGTGGGTGAAATGCCAGCACCACCGCGCACGGGCAACTGCTCCTCCGCATTCGGGCGACTGCGCCAACTCTGAGTTGGTGTAGATGAGCGACCATTAACTAAATGGTTTCATTTATAGATCCTTGTGATCCACAACTTCCGAAAAAGTGTGCGAAATGCTCGTGACTGACTGCAGCCGCTCTTTGTATCTGCACACACGGGTTTGCATTATGTGCCAGGATCATCGTTAAATCTTGGCTGTTTAACCCCCTAGACGCCGCAGTCAATAGCAACTGCGGTACCTAAGGGGTTTAACCAAATGATTGACACACGTTCATCCCTCCCTCAGTGGGTCATTACAGCTCCTGCCCCCGGCCGGCCACTTTTGTTCCCCCCGTTCAGCCCTGCTATCAGCATCAGGCATAATACCCTGCAGTACAGGAGTATTACAGTATTATATTGGTGATATGGGGGGAAAAAAATTGTGATAAATATTTAAAAATAAAAACTAATTTTGAATTAAACAAAAAGTTAAATGATACAAATAGTTCTCAAGGCCGTGACCCCAACGATCAGGGAAACACTGTCCTTGTTTACAACCATAAGCGCCGTCGCCTTCTTGTACAGACACCGCGACCGATGGGACTTCCTGCGTCATCTCCAGGGCCGCGGCCCCTGACTGGAGGAGCCAAGGGGATTGCAGAATTCAGATTTCTTATTAGCTGCCGGCGACATTTCCAATTTAGGGAACAAATTAATTTTCCTATTTTGTAATAGTGACAACTTGTCACTAAAAAAAAAGTAAAGTCAGGAAAAGCACAAAAGGTAAGAGAAAAGGGTAATAACCTGCGGATCGGGGAGGGAACAGGAGCAGATGATTGCCCATATACAACCGGGCAGTGATTGACGCCTTCATTCCTCACCTCGGTAATGATGGAAATTTATACCAATCCACTAATAAAGAGCAGGGTCTTAAAGGGGATGTCCACATTTACCATTATGTATTCCTGCAGCGCAGGTCTGTTAACATGAAAGGCACGAACCAGGGCCGGCCCCCCTTGGGGATAGGCACTGTGGCACCTTGATTGGGGGCACTGAAAGGCCAGAATCCCACAGATGAGCGTGCCGACATTTCTGGAAAGAAACAGCTTAATATTGCCGGACCCTGTAAAGAAGTCATTTCACTTGATAAGCCACGATTGCGAGAAGAAAAGTTATCCTGAAAACGAATAACAGTTACAGTTCCTGTTGCTCTATGTAGGGCAGAAAGAAAATAAAATGTAAAAAAAAAAAAAGTCTTAATTTTTTTTTTTTTTTTTTTTTTAAATCACTCACTTTTAAATAATAAAAAAATAAAATGTGTACTTATATATATATATTAAATAATTTTTAGTTGTCACATTTCGCCCTGTACAAATGCAATAAAAAGATATCAATCATTCTTACACCAAAATGCTGTAAAAAAAATAAAAATAAATAAAATACAGCTTATTATGCAAAAAAAAACAAACAACAAAAACCTTGTAAAAAAAAAGTTCTGGGTCTTGGAAGGAAATACAAAAGTACAAGAATGCAAACTGTCAGGAAGAGGTTAATGCCTTCAGACGCCTTTTCCTATTGTATGTGGTAACTAATAGAAGAAATTAGGAATAGTCTGCCTCCTCTTGGGGGGCAGCAATTTCGTAATCCACTGTAAATCAGCAGGAATTATAGCGCCAGGTAAAGTAACGAGCTGCCTGCGCACGCCGGGGCCGCGCATGTAAATCGGCACCATGATATTTACCGCATTTGATAATTTGGAGAAATAGACAAATAACTCCGACGTCCTTTATAGGAACAAGCTGGACATAGACAGGATGACCTTTACATTGTGCCAATCGCCTGCCCGTACAGCTGTGCTCTCCCGGGATGAATGCTGACATTTCCACAGCTCACAAGGCACGGCGCGTCCAGGCGGCTTCTTATCCGCGGAGCGCGAAGACCCCGTTCACACACGTCGACTGCAGCTAATACTACCCACAGACGTATGGGGGACAAGGATGGCGGGGACAAGCGCTGCACAATGCTTCCTAACATGGGGCAGGCGCAGACTCTTAACTTTTTTGTCAATACATTAAGGTCATTTTCCCACTTGCAAAAATGATATTTTTTTCTGTTTCCAGCAAAATGCACAAT
Organism: Ranitomeya variabilis; assembly: GCF_051348905.1. Taxonomy (NCBI): domain Eukaryota; kingdom Metazoa; phylum Chordata; class Amphibia; order Anura; family Dendrobatidae; genus Ranitomeya; species Ranitomeya variabilis. The sequence continues at coordinate 425,187,662 of NC_135233.1, read as the reverse complement.
TCTAGTCGGCTCTGATTTTTGCTGTTTTTTTCTAAATAGTTTTACTGCAGAAACGCTGGGATTCTCCAACTGTATTTTTTACATGTGATTTTTTTCAGGTTCCCCATCGACGCCTATGGGGAGAAAAACAAAATCCGCACAGTTCACCAGCGTCTAGTAGCGCCCGGTGGACATTAGTTTTCATGAAATCTCATCCGCTTTGCTTGAACTTTAAATCTGCAGATTGTCTGCACCTGAAATCCGCCTGCAGCTATATAATCCAGCGGATGCCTATATACCGCCATCACCCAATATAAGCCGAAATGTGCGTCAGCTACAGCATTGCCTACAGCCGCCCCAACAGGTCAGATCACTTGTACCAAGCGGCTGATGGTGGGAGAACCAGAATAATTCTGCAGAAAGTCTCGGGTCACTTGCTCGGGTTTACACGAATGTATTTTACGGTCTGTATCTGGACAGTAATGCCTGGAGTTACCGGGGGGCTCCTGACCCAAATTGCGCCTTATGGGTTGGGAAACCCGGGGTCACTCCAGGCAGCACCATACAAAATACGCTCGTGAACGCTGCCTAAGGACTGATTCAGTCATGGGTCTCCGGACCAGAACTCGACAACCTCGGAGGATGCCGAATCTGGAAGGAGACCTAGAACTAGGCGGTGACTAGAGATGGGCGAACCCGAACAGTAAAGTTTGGCATCTGTACTAAACACCTACTGTTCGGGCACGGATACTGAACACGGACTGCACCAGAAAGTCTGTGTTATTGTTCAGGTTCGGCTGCCCGAATACCGGATGTTTGTCGCGCTGTCATGTGCATCACCACTTCTGATCGGAGGCGAAATCCTCCTCGCCAGTCAGAGAGCCGCAGATCCCACGCTGTCAAAAGACCGCACGAGCGCTCAGCTGTGATCTGAGGTATAAACTTCATTAGGACCCACTACGAGGTTTGCCGTGAAGTGGCAGTGGGCTTCATACAGTCTGATCAGAATGTTAAACTGAAAACCTCATGTTCAGTATATAAATTTTTGCCTAGCGGCTTTAGATCAACGTATGATTTTGGGATGTGCGGTTCATGCTCCTTTTTTTTCTTTTTGTACAAAACGAGGTATAAATTTCACCTACGGTCACTGGTGTCAGCTGATAGGACAACTCCCATCATCCTACACCTGCTGCAGTGAGAGTAGGAGCGGCGGATGGGAGTATTCATCTGCCGCTCCTGCGCTGTAAATAATTTAAAAAAACAAAACAAAAACAACTTATTGGGTTCCCCTGTATTTTTGTTAGCCAGCCAGGCAAAGCTCAACAGTTGGAGGCTGCAAACCTCAGCTGTCAGCTTCAGCAAGGCTGGTTATCAAGAAGGCCTGCGTACTTCTTTCCTTAAGATCCGCATGCATCTTGCGTACCTATAGTTAACATTCTGTACGCAGGGACATGCGTTGTATGCAGATTCGGCCCCCTGCGTCGTTTTGACGTGTCCGCCAGACGCAACATGTTGCGTTCGGCGGGCACGTCAAAACAACGCATGGGGATGCATCCGCATACAACGCATGTCCCTGCCTACGCAATGTTAACTATAGGTATGCAAGACGCATGCGGACCTTAAGGAAAGAAGTACGCAGGCCTACGCTATGGGCACACTGGTCGTTTTTATTTTTGCAAATTTTCTGCTGCATTTTACAGTACGAGAACAATCTGAGATTTCAGAAGTCTCATGCACAGCTTGTTCTTTTGTGTCAGCATTTTGTGCCTTTGCTTGGTTTTTGCAGAATAAAGCATGCAATTTCTTTCAGCGCTTTTCACCCATTAAAAGTAATGAAGAAACGCTTGAAAAAAAACCACAGGTATCAGCTTTGGTGCGTTTTTGTGCCAAAACCTGATAAAGTAAAATCTTTTTTTTTTTTTTTTGCACCAGCCTTTATCAGCATGCACAAGAGACAAATGTACCCCAACAGAAACAACAAAAAACGCAAGAAATGCCAAGCAAAACCTACTTTTTTATGCAGCCTCTATATTGCCAAGAGAGCAGGTTTTGCTGCAGATAAAAATGCAATGTGTGAACATAGCCTAAATGTTTGACAGGCTCCGATCTCAAAGGTGAACCTGCATCCATCCGTGGAATGGGGGTCTCGTTTATCAGGATTGAGCCCCCTTACCTACCAGGTGCCAGTGCGGCTGATCAGGGAGTAATCTGGGGATGATTGACAGGACACAACATTGCAGATGTATCGGCCGCGGAGCTTAGGACGGCAGCGCTGCCTAATGGAGGATCGGGAACCTAAATCCTATAGAAACACCTGCAGGAAACAGTGATCGGACCGATCAGGATCAATGGCAGGAGGACACGACCATGAGCCGTACAGTGAATGAATGAGGAAGCCGGTCTCCGGCACAGACTGCAGCGTGACGAAGGTTTGTAGAGTTAAAGAGGTCGGGTTTATTTCTTCCTGTAACATTAGCAGTCCTGACAACACGCAGTGGGCTCGCCACCACTCTCCCCATACGGGGGTCTACGCATAGTACTGCAAATTGGCCTTTTTCTTAGCTTGGACTTCCAAGATCCCCTCCATGTAATCTTCATGTGTCAGCTCGGTGGCCCCTCTGCGCAGAGCAATCATACCCTGCAAGAAGAAAGTAATAAAAGGTCAGACCGAAGCACAGACAGGCCCTCGAAAGCTAAGGTTTCACCCTACAGACTTCATCCATGCAACGTGGTCATTGCCCTCGACTGCACAGCAAACATAAGTAATGCGCTCCTCCGGGGCGACAACACCGTACTCACCGCCTCCACGCACACCGCTTTACATTGTGCTCCGTTGAAGTCATCGGTGCAGCGCGCCAGCTCCTCATAATTGACATCGGGGCTGCAGAGGTAAAAGCTTTCATTACAACCTGTAGGTACACACTGGACCACAGCGCCACCACCAGGCCAAAACGTAAAACCTCCCAAATTCATCAGCGCTCTCGGTCCCACTGTGATACGGACACGCACCTGACGTTCATCTTGCGGGAATGAATTTGCATGATTCGGGCTCGGGCCTCTTCATTGGGCATTGGAAATTCGATTTTCCTGTCGAGACGTCCTGAACGGAGGAGAGCGGGATCCAAGATGTCTACACGGTTTGTAGCAGCGATCACCTGTGCATCCAAACAAGCAACAGTTAAAGGGTCCCGCTCCATTCACTTCCACAAGTAGAGATGATGGGGCAGGTGACGCCACATCTACCGGACACCTCCCGGCAGCTATAATGCATCTGTCATAGGTTACACATAGGAGCAGCTGTAGAGCGGTCATACAGGTAGACACGAGGCTACGAACACAAGAGATGGGGGTCTGTACCTTAACTTGGGTGTTGGGCTGGAATCCATCCAGCTGGTTCAGAAGCTCCAACATGGTTCTCTGCACTTCTCGGTCTCCGGCCTTTTCACTATCAAACCTGCATCACAAAGCGCCAGAAACCTGGTTTATCCCATTGCAACCCCAGTGGGCACCACTTACAGTCCCCTTAGAGAAAGGCTGAAATGTGAAGTGTGGGCACAGCGGCCCCCCGGACGGCCCCAGTGATCAGGTCCCAGGAGACGGCTCTATAACAGGAGGATGCTGAATGGTAAAACGAACCTTTTAGTCCCAATAGCGTCCAGCTCATCGATGAAAATGATAGATGGCGCCTTCTCCTTGGCCAGAGCAAAGGCGTCGCGGACCAGCTTGGCTCCGTCTCCAATAAACATCTGCACTAACTGAGGACCGGCGAGCTTCAAGAAAGTGGCCTGAAAGAAGACGGCAAATGTCACCGCGTGCCCCCTTCTATCACTGAGCTCTCCAGGTCACGATCAGGCACTACCTACCTTAGTCTGTGCGGCACATGCTCTCGCCAGGAGGGTCTTTCCTGTCCCAGGGGGGCCATACATCAGAACACCTTTCGGGGGCTGAATTCCCAAATTCTCAAACTTCTCCTTGTGATTCATAGGTAAAACGATGGCTTCTACAAGCTGTGTGAGAAGCGTTTAGGTGTCAGTACGGAACCAGGAGCATCGGCACAGTCCTGTCGCTCCGTCCTTACCTCCTGGATCTGCTTATCCAGACCACCAATGTCGCTGTATTGCTCCGTCGGCCGTTCATCCACCTCCATCGCCTTCACTCGGGAGTCATATTCTGTAGGTAAAGTTTCCAGGATCAGATAAGAATCCTTATTCACCCCCTGAAGAAAAAAGAAAAAACAAATTAACACCAGAGGGCATCGATCTTAAAGGGATATTCCCACCTTAGTGAGCAATGCCTACCGCCAGGATAGTTACCATTAGTTGATCGGTCAAGATCAATGGGGTCCTAGAAGGAAGACCGCACTGACCATGAAGTGATGGCGTATCACTTACTGATAGGAAAACCCCTTCCAGCGCCGTGCTTACACTTTATATCTACGAGATGTGACACAGCCGGGGCGAGTGCCGTAATGTTATGTGCAAAGGGGAGAGGCTCCTGCTGCAGCCAGGTCATACAGGCAGAGGGAAAGTCACCGATACATGGAAACCTTGTTTATATACGACTTAGTCCTGAGTGTAACAGACTAAATAGCACCCAAGGAGCGGAGGAAACTGAAGGAGGAACTGCCGCTTATTTTCTACGTCTAGTGTTTCTTTTACCCCTTCCCATATTGGGATGTGAGTTAAAGTCATGAGAAGGGGTCTGCATGTGTGGAGGGGGCTCGGGAGCGGCTGATGCATCTGTATTACATGGCTGGTATCTGTATGTAGCAGCCGCGGCCGGAGAGCACTCCATACAAGTATTTAAGAATATAACAAAAAATATAAAAATATATAAAAATTCATGTCTCCCCTTTTCCCATTAAAAATTAACGTATTTGGGATCGTCGAGTCTGTAAAAGTCTGATCTGTCGAAATATGGAATTATCCAATCACAGGGGCAGTTTCTGCTTTGATTTTATTCTTTTTTTTCCACCATATGGTTCTCGAGATGTCGACCTTTCATTTACAAGCAAATTTCTATTGCCTTTGTTGTGTGGTTCACAGGGAAATTATGTAGATGAGCCTAAAGACGCCCCCAGATAATACACTGAGCCTTGGCCCCTTGGTAGAGGCCACAAGAACTAAATAAAAAGGCCGATACCTCGACGAATTACAGAAAAAAGCAAAAACTCAGGAGAGCAGAAAGAAGAAAAGGAGAGTGAAACCTGCTCCCTATTGTCCTGGTGCCGGGCTCCTCGGATATAATCGGGGAAACTATTCCTCCTTTACTCATACGGCTACTAAAGATAAGATAAGATTGGCCGAACACGGATTTTACCCATTTATCCCTGTAGGAAAGTTACCCCAGAGATGTCTGGATGTCACTTACTTGCATCTGCCCATACGGCAGGCGAGACAGAGGGCGCAGCGGGGCGAAACAGGGAGCAATGGGGAGAGACAGAGAGCGCGGCACGGGAAGATCAGAAGACCATCGGACTACTGAACACCCAGCTGGCAGCTATGTGACGTACACGGCGGCTTCCTTTGCTTCCCATTACCACCTCGGATGTACAGACGACCATTTCATCCCGTTACTCACCACGAGATCTCCTGGTTTGAGCTTTTCGGCATCAACCAAACCGATCACAGGCAAGAAGTACGTCTGGAGGAAAAGAGAGGAACAACAAGTGAGCGATCACAGCCCACCACCCGCGCTACCGTCCTCTCGCCACACGACGGGAGCCCCAGTGATTGTCACACATGGGAGTTCCCAGAAGTGACATTTAATAAGAGAAAGCCTCATCAGAAAATTACCAGGTTTTTGTGAAATATTTAGAATTGAGAGTCCTCAGTGGTTGATACCTTTTAATGGCTAACTGAAAAGATGGTAACAAATTGCAAGCTTTTGAGACTACATACGTCTCTTCATCAGGCAAAGACTAAAACTAATTCTGAAGAATCACATATTTATGCACAACATACCGTATTTTTTGGCATATAAGACGCACCGTCCTATAAGACGCACCCCAAATTTGGGGTGAAAAATGCAGAAAAAAAGATTTTTTATAAGATGGGGGTCCGTCTTATTGTCCGAATTTAAGATCTCTTACCTGAGGGCAGGCAGTGGCAGAGCAGGGTCACAGGAGGCATGGTGGTGGCAGAGGTGAGGTGATGCTGAGGTGCGGTGGGCGGAACGGCGTACACCTGAGCAGGGTCCCATCCTGCTTAGGTGGGCGACGCCATGGCCTGGTGTCCATGGGGAGGTTGCTGTGGCGGTGGCAGACGTGCGGTCACTTCCTCAGGTGGCAGCGGCCAGGGTCCCTTCCACATTTGAGGTGACGCCACAGCAGTAGTGAAGGAGAGCAGCAGAGCTGGGTGGTTTTCCTGGTGGCGGCGGGCTTATCGGCATTGTGGCGGCGACAGAGGTGCGGGCATGATGTGGCACTGTGAGCTGTATGGCGTGAGCAGGTCCCATCCATATTTGAGGTGAATCCGTGGCCCGGTATTGATGGAGAGCAGCAGCGCTGGTGAGTTACGGTATTTTCCGGTGGCGGCGGCCATCTTGCTGAGGCCGCGCGTGCGCAGATTCACTACTCTGCGTCCCAGGGCTTCAGGAAAATGGCCGCCGCGATCTCCATCTGCGCACGCGCGGCCTCCCGCGGCCATTTTCCTGAAGCCCTGGGACGCAGAGTAGTGAATCTGCGCACGCGCGGCCTCAGCAAGATGGCAGCCGCCACCGGAAAATACCGTAACTCACCAGCGCTGCTGCTCTCCATCAATACCGGGCCGCGGATTCACCTCAAATATGGATGGGACCTGCTCACGCCATACAGCTCACAGTGCCACATCATGCCCGCACCTCTGTCGCCGCCACAATGCCGGTAAGCCTGCGTTCCGAATATAAGACGCACCCCCCATTTTCCGCACAATTTTTTTTGGGAAAAAGTGCGTCTTATATGCCAAAAAATACGGTAGTATAGAAAAAAAAAATGCAGGTTTTTGTGGTCATTTTATGGCAATATTTTTTTTCATATAACAATCTCAAAACTGAAAATTAGACATTTTGCAATTCTCGCGCTGTGCACCGGGGCTGCGCAAACTAAATTCATGTTTTTTTCTTGGAAAACAACAAGTAAATTAGCTGTAATGTTGTAGTATACTATCTAATGGGTGTGAGCAAAGGTCATTGAGAAAAGAGGAGGAGGTGAGCTGTGACATCATCTATTGTGGATCCTGTGTTATCTACTGTATATAGAGGTGTTATCAGTCATTGTACAGGAGGAGGTGAGCTGTGACATCACCTATTGTGTATGGTGGATACTGTGTTATCTACTGTATATAGAGGTGTTATCAGTCATTGTACAGGAGGAGGAGGTGAGCTGTGACATCATCTATTGTGAATGGTGGATCCAGTGTTATCTACTGTATATAGAGAGGTTATCAGTCATTGTACAGGAGGAGGAGGTGAGCTGTGACATCATCTATTGTGTATGGTGAATCCTGTGTTATCTACTGTATATAGAGGTGTTATCAGTCATTGTACAGGAGGAGGAGGTGAGCTGTGACATTATCTATTGTGGATCCTGTGTTATCAGCTGTGTATAGAGGTGTTATCAGTCATTGTACAGGAGGAGGTGAGCTGTGTATAGAGGTGTTATCAGTCATTATAATCCAGTCTCTGCTGGTTAGCAACCTGCTGAAAACTCTTCCTGAAAGAGCAGGGAATAGGAGTCTAAAAAAATCCCCAGTGGACAGTGTGAAAATTGCAAAAATCATTACTTTTGTTTTTAAAGGGAATCGGTCATCCGGTTTTTGCTATATAATCTGACAACAGCATGATGTAGGGACAGAGACCCTGATTCCGGCAATGTGTCACTTAATTTTCTGACCGCAGCAGTTATGATACAATCACAATTCTCTCTGCTGTAGATGTAGCAGAGCTGCGAATGCTGAGCTGTGTATAACCCCACCCACACCACTGACCGGCAACTTTCTGTCTATACTGTGCATAGGCAGAAAGTTGCTAACCAGTGATGGGGACGTGGCTGGACCAGGAGGCACGAGGCCAGGTGTCCTGTAATCTACCGATTAAACACGGATTTCATTATAACAGCAAAACACAGCAGAGTAAGTGACACGTCGCTGGAATCAGGGTCTCTGCCCCTATATCATGGTGCTCTCAGATGACATAGCAGAAACCTGCTGACACATTCCCTGTGTCACAAACGGTGATAAGTGCATGATATGAAAAAAAAAACAAAACTGACAACTTTTTTTTTTTTTTTAATAAATGTAACACAAAAACCTGATTGAAACCACAGGTGACTTTCTGATGACTCCTCACAAGTTCTGTTCTTTTCCCCACTCTCTGATGGCAACTCAGTAAGATATGATAAAACTGATGTATGGGGGACGGACGAGGGTGAGAGATGGCGCAGCGCTGGGTGGAGGCGGCTGATGCCCCCCATCTTAGTGACCGCTTCCCTGCAGCTATAACTAGAGATTTTCACCCCAGTTTATAAATTTGCCTCCGCTGCCCCTTCCTGCAGGTTCTTCTTATCTGCCACATGCACCATCATCAGGATGGTCTTCTAGGCGGCACATGGTTGGAACTCCCGGAATCTCACTACCAGAAACAAGGCACTTTTTTTCCACCTCATATTTAGGAATTGTGTAGCATCTTTCACATGTTGCAAAATAATTCTTTTTAGCCGTACGTACAGAAGTTATAAACCTACAGGGTGCGATACTGTGCCGCCAGTCAGTACACAGCCCCGTTATCAATGTGTGCAGCCTCGACACCTATGGCGGTAATTCTTCTTACCATCCGTCCCTAATAGTTACCTGTCGGGTAGAGGTTTTGATTACTGCACATTTTCCCTTCCTCTGTGAATCCAGATCAATGTTGGCGCCATCTTCCTCCTGGTCGTTGGGGTCCACATCCAGCAGCTGAGAAGAGACGGATCGGTCAGATTTACACAGAACCAGAACATTGCACCTTACTGAATCGGGCGACGCCGTCACTGTACCTCGATCACGTTGGACACCAGGTACGGGAGCGTCTTATTCACTTTAATTTTCTCACTGTTTTCTTTGATTTTGTCTTTCATGGCCTGTAGCTCGTGCGTCACGCGCAGAACTTCGCTCTTCATGATCTGAAACACAGAAAGGGTTAATAGTCCACATTAAAAAATCTCACTTTCTGTATGCAATGCAAATGAAAAAGCATGCGTCTCCATGGTTACAGACCACCAAAACGTCTTGTAAACCTGCAATAGATGAACCACTCAGTACCAATTATGTGTGCGCCATTTATAAAGGTGGCAGGGGATGACGCTTTATCTGTGCAGCATCCGTGTACGGCAGGTGACTGATGGTGGAGCCACATGTGGCGTCAAACACAACTTCTGGGCCACGGATATAAAATACTGTACATAATATATACTCATAGCTAATAGTAAGCAATATCAAATCAGCAGTCTGTATCCCGCATATACCGCCACGTCCATCCCGCATATACCGCTGCATACTATACATACCGCCACGTCCATCCTGCATATACCGCCCGCCGCTTCCATCCCACCACATGCATACAATATATTTACCACCATGTCCATCCCGCCACGTGCATACCGCATATACCGCCACGTCCATCCCACATATACCGCCACGTCCATCCCACATATACCGCCACGTCCATCCCGCATATACCGCCACGTCCATCCCGCATATGCCGCCACGTCCATCCCGCATATGCCGCCACGTCCATCCCACACACATACCAGCACTTACACACCACAGTCTACTTATCTCCACATACATTGGTGTCTGATAAGAGCAGGACTCACCTTGATCTCACTGTCCAGGAGTCGGGTTCTCTGGATTATCTCCTCTGTTGACATCTTGAGGACTTCTTGTCCCACCCCATCCTGCTGCACGAGGTGGAGAGAAACCTGCATAAGTCCTAAATCATCTCTAAACTTTCCCACACCCCCCCAAAAAAAAGTCCGACCTTATAAGACAAAGGGCAGGAACCATCTATAAAATATAAAAGGGATCGCTCTGCAGATCACTGCATGTATAGGAGGCATTATACACCCCAAGAGCCGTAGATGAGAGCAGCTGCCACCCAGATACGTTATACCAGTGCCAGGAAAAGTGGCGCAGATGATCCCGGAACATAGCAGCCGACGGCACCATTGTGTGCGCCGCAGACAGACCCTGACAGACAGAGGGTGCACATAAAATATCCCCCACCGATCACCAGAAATGGAGACGTGTGTCCTGTGATTTTCCCAGTCCGGACGGGTCATGCACGCGCCCTGCTGTACCACTCCAGGTCTGGGGGCTGTGCAGGGTAATCACAGTGACGCCGCAGAGCACATGCTCCACTACTGTGGCCCCAAGTCCCTCATCTGGGGGAATTCATCGTCCGGCTGATCTGCCATTTCTACCCGTGGAGGAAAACGTACTGATCACTGGGGGTCCGACCACTAAGACCCCACAAGATCCCAATTTCCGTACTTTGGATTTTGGGAAGGGACTTTGCAGCCGGCACATAACGGTCATTTTTAGTTCTTTTCCCTTGGAGCCTCGCATATCTGGACGCTCTGCTGCTTTCTTACAGCCGTGTACAAGATTTCTGCTGTGGATTTATGGACACAATTTGACACCCGGCCGACGCTCACACAGGAGCGGGGATCGTCACAGATGCTCCACCGCTAAGTACAGGAGGCTGTCATGGGGTACCCGGGAGTTACGGGGGATGTCGCCGTGCCAGGGGATGCCGTCGTGCCGTGCCCGAGGGTTACGGGGGACGCCGCCGTGCCCGGGGGGTTGCGGGGGACGCAGTTGTGCCCGGGGGGTTGCGGGGAACGTCGCCGTGCCCAGGGGTTACGGGGGATGCCGTCGTGCCGTGCCCGGGGGTTACGGGGGATGCCGTTGTGCCGTGCCCGGGGGTTACGGGGGACGTCGCCGTGCCCGGGGGTTACGGGGGACGTCGCCGTGCCCGGGGGTTACGGGGGACGTCGCCGTGCCCGGGGGTTACGGGGGACGTCGCCGTGCCCGGGGGTTGCGGGGGACGTCGCCGTGCCCGGGGGTTGCGGGGGACGTCGCCGTGCCCGGGGGTTACGGGGGACGTCGCCGTGCCCGGGGGTTACGGGGGACGCCGCCGTGCCCGGGGGTTACGGGGGACGTCACCGCCCTCCAGACTTGGACGGTGAGCGGGATGGAGTCAGCGCCCCAATGTTTCCATTCACTGACAGCAAACAGAGGGCTACGATTCCTCCATGGTCATCCTGGGACAGATCCCGTCCTGCCACTCACACACGACTGAAGGAAGATGCAAGAAACACCCTCTTGCCCCTAAGACCAAAATACTGAAGCTCCTTTAGGCCCTGAATTAGCCTGAGACCGATCAGTACAAGGAGAACCACAAGCCCCAGCTGTGCTGCCTCCATCATGCTCTCCCTTCAGCGGCCATGGCGGCGCGGCGCGGCTCTCCCCGCTTACCTCCGTTTCATCCCACACAGACGCCATGTTTACTTCCGTTCACAGGCCGGGTGAGTTCGCACTATCACCGTCGGAAGTAGAGGAACGAGACAAGCGCAGAACACCCGACTTCCGGTGCGCACTGACAAATCCTTCCCCCTCCTGGCGCCGCCGCTGCTTCTCGCTCTGTACGCTGTGCGACCCGGAAGTCACGTGACTGAGCAGAACACTGTTGTCTGCCGTGTCGCCATTTTGAGTACTGGCAGGAAAGCCAATCCTGCGATGTGATTGATGGTTGCCAGGGCGACGAGGCCCCAGTGCCAGGCTGGGGGCCAAATATGCACTTTGTAAATTAGACAGTAAAGTAAAAACATGAACTTATAGACTTTTTTCTGTAAAACAGCGCCTCTTGTGTCCTCAGTCTGTGTGTGATATTGCAGCTCTGGCTGAAGTGAAGCTACAAGTCCTGGCACGGCCTGTGCACCACAGCGGCGCTGTGTCAGATATACCCGCCATCATCATTCGCTCCCAGATTATTTTTCCTTGTTTTTGTTATTTTTCGTCTCCATAGACGATGAGGGCTTGTTGTATTCAGGACAGGTTGTAGTTCTGACCGTTCATTTTACTGTATATTGTCCTGAAAACAGGAAAGAGATTCCAAGTGCTGCAAAATGATGAAAAAAAGCGATTCCACCATTGTTGTGTTTACAGCGTTCGTTGTGCGGTAATGACCCGGAGAGGCGATTCCTCCGTCAGTGCGAAGACGGCGACATCAAAACTGGGTTTTATTTTCATTATTTTATTGGTGCAAAAATTCAGAACCAAAAATTGTCTCCAACTCCTGAGACCCTCTGATCGCGCACATGGCACTGTCTGGGGGCTTGTCTTATAGAGCGCTGTATGGGGGCTTGGATTTTATGGCGCTGTATGGGGGCTTGTCTATTACGGCGCTGTATGGGGGCTTGTCTATTACGGCGCTGTATGGGGACTTGCCTATTACGGCTCTGTATGGGGGCTTGTTCTTTTACGGCTCTGTATGGGGGCTTGTCTATTACGGCTCTGTATGGGGGCTTGTCTATTACGGCTCTGTATGGGGGCTTGTCTATTACGGCTCTGTATGGGGGCTTGTATATTACGGCGCTGTATGGGGGCTTGTCTATTACGGCTCTGTATGGGGACTTGTCTATTACGGCTCTGTATGGGGGCTTGTTCTTTTACGGCGCTGTATGGGGGCTTGTCTATTACGGCGCTGTATGGGGGCTTGTCTATTACGGCGCTGTATGGGGGCTTGTCTATTACGGCGCTGTATGGGGGCTTGTCTATTACGGCGCTGTATGGGGGCTTGTCTATTACGGCGCTGTATGGGGGCTTGTCTATTACGGCTCTGTATGGGGACTTGTTCTTTTACGGCTCTGTATGGGGGCTTGCCTTTTACGGCGCTGTATGGGGGCTTGCCTTTTACGGCTCTGTATGGGGGCTTGCCTTTTACGGCGCTGTATGGGGGCTTGTCTATTACGGCTCTGTATGGGGACTTGTTCTTTTACGGCACTGTATGGGGGCTTGTCCATTACGGCTCTGTATGGGGACTTGTTCTTTTACGGCGCTGTATGGGGGCTTGTCTATTACGGCGCTGTATGGGGGCTTGTCTATTACGGCTCTGTATGGGGACTTGTTCTTTTACGGCTCTGTATGGGGGCTTGCCTTTTACGGCGCTGTATGGGGGCTTGCCTTTTACAGCTCTGTATGGGGCTTGTCTATTACAGCTCTGTATGGGGCTTGTCTATTACGGCTCTGTATGGGGGCTTGCCTTTTACGGCACTGTATGGGGGCTTGTCTTTTACGGCGCTGTATGGGGACTTGTTCTTTTATGGCGCTGTAAGGGGGCTTGCCTTTTACAGCGCTGTATGGGGGCTTGTCTTTTACGGCACTTTATGGGAGCTTGTCTTTTACGACGCTGTATGGTGCTTGTCTTTTACGGCGCTGTATGGGGGCTTATCTTTTATGACGCTGTATGGGGGCTTGTCTTTTACGGCTCTGTATGGGGGCTTGTGTTTTACGGCGCTGTGTGGAGGCTTGTCTTTTACGGCGCTGTATGGAGGCTTGTCTTTTACAGCGCTGTATGGAGGCTTGTCTTTTATAACTCTGTATGGGGGCTTGTCTTTACGGCGCTGTGTGGGGGCTTGTCTTTTACAACTCTGTATGGGAGCTTGTCTTTTACGGCGCTGTATGGGGCTTGTCTTTTACGGCACTGTATGGGGGCTTGTCTTTTACGGCGCTGTATGGAGGCTTGTCTTTTACGGCACTGTATGGAGGCTTGTCTTTTACGGCACTGTATGGAGGCTTGTCTTTTACGGCGCTGTATGGGGGCTTGTCTTTTATGGCGCTGTGTGGGGGCTTGTCTTTTACGGCGCTGTATGGAGGCTTGTCTTTTACGGCGCTGTGTGGGGGCTTGTCTTTTATGGCGCTGTATGGGGGCTTGTCTTTTACGGCTCTGTATGGGGGCTTGTCTTTTACGGCGCTGTATGGGGGCTTGTCTTTTGTGGCGCTGTATGGGGGCTTGTCTTTTACAACTCTGTATGGGGGCTTTTCTTTTACGGCTCTGTATGGGGGCTTGTTTTTTATGGCGCTGTATGGGGGCTTGTCTTTTACGGCTCTGTATGGGGGCTTGTCTTTTACGGCGTTGTATGGGGGCTTGTCTTTTACAGCGCTGTATGGGGGCTTGTCTTTTACAACTCTGTATGGGGACTTGTTCTTTTACGGCACTGTATGGGGGCTTGTTCTTTTAAGGCGCTGTATGGGGGCTTGCCCTTTACGGCGCTGTATGGGGGCTTGTCTATTACGGCGCTGTATGGGGGCTTGTCTATTACGGCTCTGTATGGGGGCTTGTCTATTACGGCGCTGTATGGGGGCTTGTCTATTACGGCTCTGTATGGGGGCTTGTCTATTACGGCGCTGTATGGGGGCTTGTCTATTATGGCGCTGTATGGGGGCTTGTCTTTTACGGCGCTGTGTGGGGGCTTGTCTTTTATGGCACTGTATGGGGGCTTGTCTTTTACAACTCTGTATGGGGGCTTTTCTTTTACGGCTCTGTATGGGGCTTGTCTTTTATGGTGCTGTATGGGGACTTGTTCTTTTACGGCGTTGTGTGGGGGCTTGTTTTTGGCATCATATGGGGCTTGTCTTTGGCGCTGCAAGCTGATGTGGTTTTCAGACCATTTTGGCGCTTTTAATTGCATCTTTTTTACAGAGGAGCCGCGGCTGAAAAACGTCAGTTTTGGTGCTTTCTGTTTTTTTTTCTCTTTATATCGTTTACTGATCAGGAGAAATAATTTCCTCTTTCCATAGATTCGTCTCTAATGGCAATTTGGTGACATCTCGAATGTTTTTTTGTTTTTTTTTAATAAGGGAATTTATTTGGATTTTTCTGCTTTCTATCTTTACACTTTTTATTACACTTTACGTCTATTTTTCCCTTACTGGACATAAACCCTCGATGCTGTATATAGGAAATATGAGGGGCTGATGTGAAGGGCAACCACATGCCACTGACTTCAGGAGCCCCCCGGCCCCCACGGTTACCCACGATTGATTACAGGGGCTGCTGAACACCGGTGAACACGTGGACCGACAACCCAACCGTTTACATGCTGTGGTCAGTGATTGACAGCAGCATCTGACAAGGTAAACCAATGATCACTTATACACTGTAGTAAGCGATGGGTTAACAGGTGGGCTCCCCTCCCTCTGTCTGACCGCATAAGTGCTATGTTCAGTGCTGACCCTGGCGTTAACGGGGTTAGACTGCTGCGCCAATGCCTGACGGGCACCTTTGTCACCAGGGGTCGATGTCACTTCACCTGTCAGTGGTTTCATTGTTATGACGAATAAAAGCACTATGAATGGAGATAAGCTGCAATTCCAGATACAACCTATGAACATGGGTGGTGCTATCTCTGGAGGAAAAATAAAGCACCAATGTGTTTATAATCTGTGATCTGAGGAGGTCATCACCTATCCTGGGTATGTGATGACGTATTGTCACTGGACAACCCCTTTAAGTCTGGTCCAAGCTCCGCAGCAGGTGTCTGATCATCCTTTGGAGCACCTGTCCTTGCAGAGCTGTCCCTCCCCTATCATCTCTGCTCACCGTGTCCTCAGCCCTCTCCCTCCCTGCTCCTTATATATAGACCCAGGGACGTGTTCTCCGCACATCTCGCCTGGACACCACAATGCCGCCCTCTCTCCTACTGATAGGCACTGTCATGGGCTTGTGCGCAGGGAGCCCCCCGCAGGTACGTGTGATGCCCCTTACCCTGCAGTCTGAGTCCTGGAAAATGTCTCTGTGGTAGATTGTAAGCTCCTGTGTATTTGTACTGCTGCCTGCGGCTGCTCTTGTTTTTTTGTCATTTGCACAATTACGTTACTTACATCTAATTATCCAGATGATTGAGCCTAATTCGCGATTTGCAACAATTTTCCACAATTGCCCAAAATCTGTCTTTTGGTGGAGAAGTCGGGGGCTAATCTGCAAACTTTTTGCACTTAAAATTAGCAAAAAAAAATGTTCAGCAAACTTCATCAGCACTCGAATTTAATTATGAACAAATTGGCGCAATTTCCTCCAGTGAAAAAAGAACAACAGAAAAGATACAAAAAATAACTTAAAAAAAATCAATACACATCGCACACGGCGCTTTAAGACTTTAAAATATTGTTTTGTGTTTTGGTTTTTTTCGCTGGCGCAAATTGCTTCAAATTCTTCAAAATAGCGCAGACAACTTGATCATTTTTGTGCAGATCCTTTTAGAGTAAAAAGTTGCAGAATCCTTTAAGGCTGCTGTCACACTAGCAGTATTTGGTCAGTATTTTACATCAGTATTTGTAAGCCAAAACCAGGAGTGGGTGATAAATGCAGAAGTGGTGCATATGTTTCTATTATACTTTTCCTCTAATTGTTCCACTCCTGGTTTTGGCTAGAAATACTGATGTAAAATACTGACCAAATACTGACCGTGTGACAACAGCCTAAGATGCACGAAAATAAAAAAAAAATAAAGAAAATATAGATTTACAAATTTTTGTTGCTGGTGTTCTGCGCCAGTTTTTATAAATGATGCGCTCTAGAAAGTTGCGCCGAATTCACCAGGATGCAAGCACCTCTGGATAAATGCGGCAGATGTAACCGCTGCTCTCGGTCACTTCCCCTCCTGGTTAAGATCCTCTCACGTTTGAAAAACTTGGCAACTCCGTCTGAGACCGGCGCAAAAACGTTAACGTCGCACGCAAATTCTGTAACATTTCAAGTTATTTTACACCAGAACTCGCTTTACAAACGATGAGTCAGATTTTTCTATTATGCTGGGGTTATTATTGTGCAACATTTTGAAAAGTCGCAAATTATGAATTCGGCTAAAACATCTGGATAATCGAACGACCGTAATACCTAAAAAAGCGGATAAATGTAATATAAAAAAGGGGCCAATTAAATAATAAACCGCCGGTAACAAAGTCAATATTGGAGCCGTTCTTACTCTAGAAAAAAAGGCGCAAAAGCGATGACGAATCGGGGCCTTCGGGTTTTTAGCTTGAAGTTTTCCTACTTCTTTCATGTTCCGTTTCATTATTGGTATTGTTTGCACTTGCGGAAGGACACGACTATAAATTCGGACCCAATATATATATATATATATATATATATATATATATACACACACACACAGTACACTGTATTTCTGCGCATACATATGGTACAATTCGCATTCCTTATGACTAATAGATTGACCACTGCAGACAATCACAGATCTCAGAACATGGGACATTACCGCTGGAGCAGCACAGTGACCATAACGTCTTCTATTATAACTTTTGTTTTTGTTTTCCAAACTTTTTTGCTAAATCAGAGAACCCCTGTAATAGTTTTTGAGGGGTGAACACATGATTTGCACCTGTCGCCTCTTTTGGGTGATGCTGCATAACGGGTTTCCTGACATGTTAATGTTAATGACACAATCCTGTATAACGAGCAGTGGTAGAAGAGGGAGCCGGTGACTCCAGAGTGCGACAGAGTCTGGGCGAAAGCTGCCAGAGCGTCTTTAGGAGTAACACCGGGGGTGCCATGTAAGTCCACCATTCCCCGGGAAGCTTATCAGCCGTGCAACGTCACCACTGTTCCAGAGAAGTTTACTTGCTCACTGTATGGCAGTATTATCACTGGATGGCGGTATTATTTATTGCTCATCTTATTTTTGTTCTAAATTTGTTTTTCTTCCCACTTTTTACTCCAGAATCCGCAGTTCAGATCCGGCGGCTCAGGTCAGTGATACCTTCTTAGTAACTTCCCGGGATTGTCAGAAGGAGATTTCCTAACTTTCCGCCATGTTTTATTTCTACAGATCGGACACCTCCCAGTGACGACATCTTCACTGACATTTTATCTTCCAACCAAGGTATGTGACACGGAGCGATGTTGGGGACACTGAGGTGGCGGCACACCGTTCCCGGGGGTCAGCATTCAGCATCATGTCTTCCTCTCCGTCCAGGAAGCTCCCGGCTTATGTTACAAGGAGACATTGCTGTCGGGAGGAACAGGAACGCTCTGACCTGTCGAGGAAAGTCCTGTCTATGGCCGAAAACAGCAAACGGTTGGGTCCAGGTGCCGTATACCTTGTCCAACAGCTACGGTACGTATGTCTATAAGGGGCTACGCATGAGCCATCCATGAGAGTCATAGAGATGTATGGATTACAGCTCCGGAGGAGAAGACGCTCATCCAAGCAGCCATGGAGGAGGTAGCAGTTCTCACTTGTGTGCGGTTCATTCCACGTCAGGGGGAGCCCAGTTATCTGAGGATCCAGGCCAACGACGGGTGAGTGCGGCACATCACTGACGTATGACGCGTGTGACTAAGGTATCGGGACTAGAATCTGACCAGTATGGCAGCCTGGCGCTGACTCCTCATAAGCTCCGACTACGCGGAGTGAAAAAGCTGCTCGTTTTCTGTCCATGGAAAATCTGCAGAGGAATATGGCGCCAGCCACGCGGATGTCTTCACACGCGCCAACATTTTCCTATGCAATCCATTGTTCAATAACAGACACATTATAGTCTTCGTTTTTCATGCGCCTTTTTTTTTTAGTTATCCTAAATACGGCTAGAATTTCAGGATTTTTTTTTTTGCAGAAATATTATTTTTTTTGTAGAATAAAACTGAATTATTTCACCAGGAAATTCCCGTAATGAGAGCGTTTGTCAGATACGAGCTCTGCCGCTGCTGGAAAGGCGTTCGGGTGGGAGGGTTGTGACAGCGCCATGTCAGCGCATTCAGGAGAATCACGCCATAAAGTGAGTGGCAGCGCTATGGAAGCTAATTAAGCAATTAGCACATACGATAAACACAAGTATTTTATATCCGTGGAGGAGAATTTCATCTGTAGATGGAGAAAATCTAACTGCCGCATAAGCACGGGCCCGGCTAATCAGCCAGTAAACACTATTCCCCTGCTAACGAAATCGCGGCTCCTCGTGGGCGGCGACCTGCACAGATTCAGGTCATCCAATAGAAAAGAGGACAGAACAGCTGCGTCTGGCCTCCGCTCTGCCAGAGGCACACATAGGCACCTGGGGGGCCCGGGCTCCAATGTAATAAATGATCCATCAGAAGATGCCCCCTGACTTTAGAGACCTTCACATCTTTAGCTTTTAATCGGACCAATCTTTCATCCTTAGCTAAAAAAACGGGGCGACAGGTAGGGATCCCCATGTGTTGACCATATATTACTCCTTTCGGGGGGCGTTTAATTTGGTATCTGCCCCTGTCAGAGCAAGTGTTCCAATTAACAGCCCCCTATCAATTTCCAAACATACACCCATATGAAAAGGGATTATAGGGAGCACAAAATTACTATTCAAACCAAGCCCAACACCTCGCAGGAGACGTAACCCTAAAAAAAATCAAACCTTTAGTGTCCAAATTCATTGCTGTGGTTACCGGATATTGTCCTTTTTCTTTATTTTTTTTTTAACTCAAATAAATGTTTATTAAGAATAACATTACAATTGACATGTTACATTCTTGTTTTCAGTACAAAGTTTTCCCCCCAAACGAACCCTGTAATCCCAACTTATCCCCCCCCCCAATAAGACAGCCCACCTTGTTTAGCTCCACACTCAAATCTATGGGATGACTATCCCCTCAGTTAGGACCATAGACCACGTTTTATGTTTTCACCAATTCAGGGTCTTGATTCACCCGGTCTCTATAACAAACCTATCCCATGGCAAGCCACGGAGACCACAGCTTATCGAACATTTCAATTTTCCCTCTTTTCTGATTGTCCTTTATCTTTATATGTTATGTAAGGTTTCTCTTACTGAGAGTGTTGGGGGACACTCACTTGGCCGCGATATTCAAGCACACGGGCACGGGTTTATAAAACAAAGCAGTCCATGCGGTTTATTAAGCGTCATAAACCGGGTTACGCACAGTTCATAACTTGTATCACATAGAACACAACAGGCACCAACTGGTGATATTTACTTGCAGCTTCAAACACTTCAGTGTACGGCTTTGCCTTACGGCCACTAACACGCTGGTCCCCCCTTAACCAGTTCCCAAGGGAGACCACACAGTTCATAGAACTTCACAAGCACTGCCGGCCTGTACGATACCTGACAGGAGCTCCGGCTCCACCTGCCGACTCTTCTAACAGCCTTTGGGTAAGCTGCCTAACGGGGATCACCAACTCGCCTGGTCAATACACAGCAGTCAGTCCAGACCTCACCGAAGGACTCCAGCTTCCCCACACTCTGTTAACACTCTTCTGGGTAAGCTGCCTAACGGGGATCCCCAACTTGCCTGGTCGGCACCCAGTAGTCAGTCCAGACCTCACCGAAGGACTCCAGCTTCCCCACACAGTAACAGTCCCTGGCCCCGCAGATCCCGGTCCTCACCCCGTGCTATTCAGGGATCCGATCCTCGTCGCAGGACCTCCCAACACCCAGGTAGCCAGGACCCTGCCTGGTGGCCTAGTCCGGGTATTCTTCAGGACGTCCTTCCCCAGCCGGGAACGTCCAATACCCAGGCCACCCGAAGCCAAGTCTCACGGTCTCAGGTGCTTGCAGGACCCTGGTCATTCCCAGAACAGTCCAGCACCGACCATCTCAGGTGCTTGCAGGACCCTGGTCATTCCCAGAACAGTCCAGCACCAACCATCTCAGGTGCTTGCAGGACCCTGGTCATTCCCAGAACAGTCCAGCACCAACCATCTCAGGTGCTTGCAGGACCCTGGTCATTCCCAGAACAGTCCAGCACCAACCATCTCAGGTGCTTGCAGGACCCTAGTCATTCCTAGGACGATCCAGCACCTTCATCTCAGGTTCCTCGGTTCCAGGTGCTCACAGGACCCTAGACCACACAGGACCTACCGGACACACCTCTCAGCTCCACACACAGGGAGCTCACAATGAACACTGACTCACACCCTGGTCACGTTACATACTGGTAACCACTCCCCTGGGTGGGAGTGTATGTGTGGCTAGTCTGACCCTCCCATCTCTCATGACTAGCCTAGTAAGTCACCCAAACTTAACTATACACATTACACAAACTCTTGAGGGACTACAGGTCCCAGCAAATCACAATACATCTGACTTACCACGCAGACTCCCTCTGCGACACATATCGGCCATTCATAACACTGCCGATTACAGGTTCACCACTATTACCACAACAGATACGCCTCCATGCATATCTCACAGAGCGCCCCCTAGCTGCCACAGGGGTCACTACACCACAGTTAATAAGGCAATTGGTGCATCCTGGGCGTGGCCAGACAGTTCAGTGCACCTTCCACCTACCTGCTTGTTGTGTTTCTATCTCCCTTTTGTCAATCAGAGAAGTAATGGGTAGGGAGATGTGGAAAACAAGTAGGTGGGAAGTGGCACTGAATTCTTTGGCCACACCCAGGATGCACCAAGCACCTCATTAGCATAAAGTAATTAATAACAATTTTGGGGCATCCTACAATATAGCAATGCTGCAATACCAGACACCACCTTTCAGCAGGTGTGATGCTGTTTTTGAAGGAAGGCAGCCATGTTTTTCTAATTATGGACAACCCCTTTAAGGCTTTGTCCAGCTCTTCGAGTCGCCGCGGGTGCGTTTAGCTGCTCTACAATCCATATATTATGGGAGTACAGGCGTCTTTACAGGTAACGGTTTTGGGATCCTTTGTTTATTGTGCTGTGATCCGTGCAGATGAGGTGCAGGAGCCGCGGCCGTCTCAAAAGATGAACTTTTGGAAGGTGGATTTTATTTCTTTGTGCAATTCGCAGCAAAAAGTCCCTAAGCCATCACGGGTGAAATCCCAGTCAACAGTGGACGGGACGAGAGGCGGCCACCTACCAGTCCGCACAGTGACGACTTGGACGATACTACAAAGCCTCGTTCTCCCAGTGGTCGGGGTCCCAGCCCAGTGTCCCACCCCAACACCCCCCCCCCATTGTCCCACCACAGCACCCACCCCAACGCCCTTCCCCCCATCATCCCACCCCACCGCCCGTCCCCCTATTGTCCCACCACAGCTTCCCACCCCAATGTCCCTGGATCCCTGTGTACAGAGAAGGAACTTATCATTTAGTGAATGGTGGCATATTACTAGGCTTTGATTGCTGGGGGTCCAACCTCTGAGACTGGGGGTCGCAGTGCTGTTCCAGTTCTGTGCAGAGGCGCTCCCACCGCTCGTCCGTGCAGGGGGCTGCGGCCGCTCGTCTTTGCTTACAGTGAATTATTTTATCTCTCTGACATTTTATTTTGCTGAAGGTGCTGGTCCTACGTGGGGCGTTTAGGGGGCGCACAAGACCTGTCTCTCACGACCCCGGGGTGTCTGCACTGGGGTGTAATACAGCATGAACTGCTGCACGCTCTGGGGTTCCAACACGAGCAATGCCGCAGCGACCGAGACAAGTACATCCGCATTAACTGGGGGAACATCAGCCAAGGTACGGGCGGGCCGAGCATGGCGGACAGGAGCAGATGGCCGTCCACATTGCACGCCGCTGCGTCCGTCAGTCATTGCCGTCTTCTCTCCTTCTAGACAAAGAACGTAATTTCTACAAGATGAGCACCCAGAACCTCGGCGTGCCGTACGATTACCTCTCCGTGTTACACTACGGCAAGTAAGTATGGCGGATGTAATGACGACGGCGGAGAACCCATTGGGGTCCATGTCCGCGCCGCCGGCAATTATACTTACCATTACCTTACAGTCTCCAATAGGTCTTTTCTTTCATTGCTGCAGATTTGCCTTTGCCACTAATTCTGGGAAACCCACTCTGGAGCCGACCGGAGACCCCCATGCCCTGATCGGTCAGCGCATTGGGTTAAGTTCCTTGGATGTTTCCAAGATTAAAAAGCTCTACGAATGCAGTAAGTTGGAGAATGAGTCGAGTATGATGTGTAAGAAAAGGCTGGGAGTTGTAGTCCCACAACTGCCGATGGCCGGCAGATAATTGATTCCGGCTCTATGGTCGTTGGGGTGGTCCTCTGTGCCTTGTGCTGACCCCACAGTGGCCTGAGAGCTCGTATGGATGTCCGCCATTGATTCCTCCAAGAAGTTTTCTATCAGCTTGTATTACACAGAGATTGGATAATTAGTGATTATGGCCGACCTGAGACCCCGGAGGTGTGCGGACCCCAGGGCCAAGAGGTGTGCGGACCCCAGGGCCCAGAGGTGTGCGGACCCCGATATCTGGTGAAGATGCCCTCCGTTCCGCCAAACGCTGAGGGGCAGGAAAAAGGGGCGCAGCCCCAACACTGCCAAGGCCTTATTTTTGCCCACATAAAAATAGTGCCCCTTTGTGAAGCCCCCAAACAGTGTGACCAAGCCATAATGTCCCTCTACACAGTGTACTGCCCCAAAGATGCCCCCACAGTGCCACTCCCAACAACTCCCACTATGAAACCCCCACAGCCTCCCTTACACGTTATCAGGTCTGTATAGTGCCCCCCACAAATTATTCTGCCCCCGCAGTTTTTCCCTACACCATGTGATGCCCCCACTTAGTACGCTGTCTCCACTGCCTTTCCCCACACTAAATGATGCTCGTGTGATACCCCAAAGTGCCCTCAAGCCCCCAATGTGGTGCCCTCTGCTCCTCTGCAAGGCAAGTTAATAAGGCTCACCTCGCTCCGCTCCCACGATGAGGGGAGGCAGAATATGGCGCGGCGCGAGGTGACGTCATGACACCTCCTGTGCCGAACCTACACCACCATTGTGTTTATCTGTTTCTGCGTCCTAAAGTAAGTGGGACATACCCCCAACCTCCCCAAATCCGGACTGTCCTGCTGTATCCGGGGGCAGGGGCATCAGGCTGCTCCATGGTCTTCTGTGTGACCACATCAGTGTTTTCCTGCTCAGTGTGTGAGCGGCTGGTGGTCCCTCTATAGTCAGGGCTGTGGAAGGCCCTGGCAGGGCACTACATGCGCCTCTCTGATGTTTTAGATGTCTGCAGTCACCTGCTGCCAGATGCACATGGGAAGTTTTCATGGGAGTCCAAGAAGAATCCGAACCTTACGGCTTGTGTGTGGCTTATCCGCGTCCCAGAGGACAAGGTACTGCCACAGATATGTGACGGCTGAGCCTTGTAGTACATCAGCTAGATGACTGACTTCTGCTGCCTTTGCTTATCTTGTCTTTAGGTTTTCTTGCAGTTTGAGTCCTTCAGCATCCAGCCCTCCCCCGACTGCGCGCAGGCCTCGGTCACCGCGTACGATGGAATCGGCACAGAGGCCGCCATTCTTATCCACAAGGGCTGCGGAAACATCGCTCCGCTCGCTCAGATCTCCTCCGGAAGGTTCCTGAAAATACAATTCACCGGCTCGGGGACCAGAAGCAGCTTTAAGGCGACGTACAGTTCAAGTGAGTGCATGGAGGTGGCCACAAAGAGCACGCCACACTCTGGAGGACCCGCCGCACCCTGGGGGACCCGCCGCACCCTGGAGGACCCGCCACTCCCTGGAGGACCCGCCACTCCCTGGAGGACCCGCCGCACCCTGGAGGACCCGCCACTCCCTGGAGGACCCGCCGTACCTTGGAGGACCCGGCGCATCATGGAGGACCCGCCGCACTCTGGAGGACCCGCCATACCCTGGAGGACCCGCCGCACCCTGGAGGACCAGCTGCACCATGGAGGACCCGCCGTACCCTGAAGGACCCGCCACACCCTGGAGAACCCGCCGTACCCTGGAGGACCCGCCGCACCCTGGAGGACCCGCCGCACCCTGGAGGACCAGCTGCACCATGGAGGACCCGCCATACCCTGGAGGACCCGCCGCACCCTGGAGTACCCGCTGCAACCTGGAGGACCCGCCGCCCGATGGAGGACACGCCACGTCCATGTGTTACGTGGGCAGCCCATTGTTTCCAGTTACCAATGTGTAATGTTGCATTTCCCCCTGTGGTGGCGCTGCAGAGAAACTGAAGGCTTGCTGCCAGGATCCCTGCAGATCACCACTGATTAGAGGGGCATTTCACAGCACAGAGCAGATCCCTGATCCCACAGGATCACCGGCCGGAGTCCCACACACAAGTCATGCAGAATGTCTCTGGTATCCAGAATAATGGGGATGGCTCCATGTTTCTTCGGGGGGCTGGTGTTAAGTCTGGCGGTATATTATATGGACGCTTCTTTATAATGGTGCCTTTCTTATATTTCAGTAAAGTGCGGGGGATTCTTAATCAACACAACCGGAAACTTTTCGACGCCACATTTTCCCTCTAAGTACCCGAACTCGGTGAACTGTGTGTGGGTCTTGTCCGCTCCTGCTGGATATCAGGTAAGTGACGGGCATCACTAGTGATTGTCTGTGGGGGTGACGCGCCCCAGGACTGGGCTACACCACCTCTCCATTCACTTCTATGGGGAATGTGACCAGTGTGAATCCTGGATCCACTAGGGGTCATGTATCCTTTCTGACTTTGCAGATCTCGCTCCACGTTGCCTTGTTTAGTTTGGAGCCGTCACCCGGCTGCTCCTACGACTATTTCCTCCTCCGTGACGGTCGGAGACAAACCAAGAAGTGCGGACAGCTGCCCAAGCTGGACTTCATGTCTTCCACCCATTCTCTCATGGTGCATTTCCACAGCGACTCCTCTGTCCAGGCGAATGGCTTCATGGCTACGTACTCGTTCTGTAAGTAGATATACGAGTGTCGGACGCAGACGCTGCAGCTCCAAGTGCAGACAGTTGTGCAGTACCGATCATTGCCACTATTAATGGGTGGCGCTGTGGCATGTCTGATGGATGGAGGTGATGGGTGGAGGTGATGGGTGTTACACTCTGATCATCTGATATTGATGACCAGTCCTGATGACATTAACACCCCAAGACAGGGAGACCAGTTTTACAGCCACTTCTGCAACTCCAATAACTCTGCCACTAATCACTGCCATAATCAGCGCCATGCATAGCGACCATGAATGAGACCGCAGCTCTCTCCCATCCATGGCAAATTGGAAGCTAGCGACAGCACCATTCACAGCCGCAGCTTCTTCCAATACGCCTCAATCGGCTGATCGGTGGGGGTGGCGGGAGCCCGAAATGATGTAACACAGCTGGGACAATGATGTAGCAGAGTTATTGCAGCAGAGGCTGAGTAACGGAGCTGGAACAACGATGTAGCAGAGTTGAAACAGCGGAGGCTGAATAACAGCTGGAACAATGATGTAGCAGAGGCTGAATAACGGCTGGAGCAATGATGTAGCAGAGGCTGAATAACAGGGCTGGAACAATGATGTAGCAGAGGCTGCATAACAGCTATAACAACGATGTAGCAGAGTTGAAACAGCAGAGGCTGAATAAAAGCTGGAACAATGATGCAGCAGAGGCTGAATAACAGCTGGAACAACGATGTAGCAGAAATTATGCAGTGGAGGCTGATAAACAGAGCTGGGACAATGATGTAGCAGAGTTGTATCAGCAGAGGCTGAGTAACAGAGCTGGGACAATGATGTAGCAGGGTTGTAGCAGCAGAGGCTGAGTAACAGAGCTGGGACAATGATGTAGCAGAGTTGTATCAGCAGAGGCTGAGTAACAGAGCTGGGACAATGATGTAGCAGGGTTGTAGCAGCAGAGGCTGAGTAGCAGAGCTGGGACAATGTTGTAGCAGCAGAGGCTGAGTAGCAGAGCTGGGACAATGATGTAGAGGAGTTGTAGCAGCAGAGGCTGAGTAGCAGAGCTGGGACAATGATGTAGCAGAGTTGTAGCAGCAGAGGCTGAGTAACAGAGCTGGGACAATGATGTAGCAGGGTTGTAGCAGCAGAGGCTGAGTAGCAGAGCTGGGACAATGATGTAGCAGGGTTGTAGCAGCAGAGGCTGAGTAACAGAGCTGGGACAATGATGTAGCAGAGTTCTTGCAGAGGAGGCGGAGTAGCAGAGCTGGGACAATGATGTAGCAGGGTTGTAGCAGCAGAGGCTGAGTAACAGAGCTGGGACAATGATGTAGCAGGGTTGTAGCAGCAGAGGCTGAGTAACAGAGCTGGGACAATGATGTAGCAGAGTTCTTGCAGAGGAGGCGGAGTAGCAGAGCTGGGATAATGATGTAGCAGGGTTGTAGCAGCAGAGGCTGAGTAACAGAGCTGGGACAATGATGTAGCAGGGTTGTAGCAGCAGAGGCTGAGTAACAGAGCTGGGACAATGATGTAGCAGAGTTCTTGTAGAGGAGGCTGAGTAACAGAGCTGGGACAATGATGCAGCAGAGTTCTTGCAGAGGAGGCTGAGTAACAGAGCTGGGACAATGATGTAGCAGGGTTGTAGCAGCAGAGGCTGAGTAACAGTGGCAGGGGGTGCTGTTTTGAGGAGCACATTCAGAAACCACAGCTGCCTTATACCCAGGAGAACAAATGAGGCTGAACAGTGGAAAGATGGGACGCAGCGTCCGACCCAGGAATCAGAGCTGTGTGTACAGGACGGTAGGATGGGCAGTGAGGACCCCCGATGCTGTGCCCTATGGGGGGGCATCTCCAGAGAATGTTCCCTATGTCCCCTGGATATGAGGACGCCGTTCTTACTGATGACACCGCGCTCCTAATTACACTTTAATTTCCTCCTTTGATCAGAGAACATTAATCTCCGGTAATGACAGATGATTGTATGGTGGACTATTGCCAGTCTGACCATTATAACCCTATAATGGACGGGTCACGGAGACGACAGGAGGATCAGACGCTAATTATAGCAGCGGCGGGTAGATCGTACCATAGCGGGGTCTTACAGGGGTTCCTAGGACTTTGATCTGGGTAGATCATCGATATCAGTGACGTCCATCCTGGGATTTCCACGACTTTTCCTTCTTGTTGTCATTTCACTGCTGAGAAGATGCATTGGAGAAATCCTGGCCGCAGCGGTGGGCTCAATGTGGACCACTGCAGGGCCTTGTGGTGCCGTCCTGTATTTTCTATTCATGTCTACATCAGCTGTGCAGTGATGGGGACATTGTAAATCCAGTATAACAGGGGCCCCTATGCATCCACAGGACACTCGGGATGTAGGGCTGGGACACTTCCGTGTGTTTACTACAGCCTCCGTGTGTGCACATTATTATTACACGTATTCCTCATCACTTATTTCTACACTTATCATTTTCAGCTTCCTCATCACCAAGACCCAAGAATCAGCATCCATAATCAGCCGCAAAATCAGAAAATCAGCTGTGATTCCTCAGGATGACAGCAGGTGGCGCAATGGAAACACAGCAAAATACTGTAAACTTCCAAGGACTATTCTCCCCCTGTGCAGAAACCGGAAACAGATGGAATCAATTGTCTTATCTGCACAGAAGATCACCTCTAGCTGAATAAATCTCCTTAGAAAGAAACACAAGTGTGACTAGTAATGTACAATAACCATAGATTACTGATCCTGTGTTATCCTCCAGAGCTGCACTCACTATTCTGCTGGTGCACTCACTGTGTACATACATTACATTACTGATCCTGAGTTACATCCTGTATTATACCCCGAGCTGCACTCACTATTCTGCTGGTGCAGTCACTGTGTACATACATTACATTACTGATCCTGAGTTACATCCTGTATTATACCCCAGAGCTGCACTCACTATTCTGCTGGCGTAGTCACTGTGTACATACATTACATTACTGATCCAGAATTACATCCTGTATTATACCCCAGAGCTGCACTCACTATTCTGCTGGTGCAGTCACTGTACATACATTACATTACTGATCCTGAGTTACATCCTGTATTATACTTCAGAGCTGCACTCACTATTCTTCTGGTGCAGTCACTGTGTACATACATTACTGATCCTGAGTTACATCCTGTATTATATCCCAGAGCTGCACTCACTATTCTGCTGGTGCAGTCACCGTGTACATACATTGCATTACTGATCCTGAGTTACATCCTGTATTATACCCCAGAGCTGCACTCACTATTCTGCTGGTGCAGTCACTGTGTACATACATTACATTACTGATCCTGAGTTACCTCCTGTATTATACTCCAAAGCTGCACTCACTATTCTGCTGGTACAGTCACTGTGTACATACATTACATTACTGATCCTGAGTTACATCCTGTATTATACTCCAGAGCTGCACTCACTATTCTGTTGGTGCAGTCACTGTGTACATACATTACTGATCCTGAGTTACATCCTGTATTATACTCCAGAGCTGCACTCACTATTGTATGAAATATCATATAAGTTTAGTTTCTCTTGTTAGCCCAGGGCTAAAAACCCCCCTTCCCTTTCACTCCGGCAAGAGCTTGCCTTGTCAATGTATGTGGGGGAGTTTTATTGAAGAAAGGTATTTACGACTGGCATAGCTGCAGTGTAAAGTTGTGCTAGCCAAAACCGGTCTGATTCCCTTCTGTAAATGCAATAAGTCCTTTGTTCCATTATTGTAAGATATTGGGCCAACGATGTAGGCTAGAAAAAGGAAAAGTACATATTGTTAACGTTCATCGGCGGTTCTGTCTGCCACTCTAAACATGTGCTTCTAATTCCATCAGGTAAAAAGTAGGGATTTCTCTGTAATTATGCATCACAAATAGGACATATTTGATCTCATTAGAATGCCAACGTCAATACGAGATGAATGCTGGGTTTGTTATGACTATGACATGTTCTGTAGCGGAGTTATAGGCATTAGACAAATTTAGGTTGAATTTAGTTAAACTGAAGAGATAGGAGGGTCTGGGAAAACCAACCCTTTTTGTGATGTCATCAAGCTGAGCTATAAGTCTGCCAGGCACCCCAGCCTGTGGTCTGTCTGCTGGAGCCTATGTGAGTCTGACTTGAAGAGCTGTTCCTAACCAGAGTCCTGATGCATTGGGACACATGGGAACTCAACTAGCCTGGTTGCCTCAAATGATCTGAACACATGTAAGTGTTATTTCTCATTTAACCCCTGTTATTTTTATAATTACCTTTGTACATATTTGCAATTGTCTCTTTTGTAACATCCTTGTAATATTTTTTTCTATAAACACTGCCTAACCTTTAATGGAGTATAATATTTCATACTAGATTCGTTCTTCATAATCTAAGACGTACCCTAAGCCTTCTGAAAGGAATTACGCTACTGTTTTGGGTTAGCTTCGGACCCGTTTAATCGAAGCTGGTGGCAGCAATACCGTGCACTGTGCCTTTGGGAGTCGTTGTAGCGACAGCGACATTGATAATTATTGTTCCTGCCTGAGCGGGAGTAGTTAAATCGCCTCGCTGCAGCGTGCCCAATAGCCAGTACATAGCAGGCAGCCTTTCTGGCGACTAATTACCCTAGGTGTAGTACCTAGTCTGACCTGAGGGTAAGGGGGGGCGCCAGAGAGCTGCAAGTTTAAGGGGAACTGTAAAGTGGGATATACATAAATCCCTGCAGTTCGTGGTATATTGTAGAGCAGTGGGATACCTAAAGTAAGCCCCTGCTGTAAATCAAGAGGTCAATAGCCTTGTGTGTGTGTTTTTTTATCTCATTGCTAGCAGTGAAGGGATAACTAGGATAAGCCCCCCTGCACATGTGATAGCCGTCTGTTGGCCTAAAGTCACCCCGATCCGCGACGTTGAGGTGACGGTCACGGTGTGAATCGTGACATATTGGTGGCAGCGGGGCAGGATTCGTGACAAATTGGTGGCAAGGCGGTGGGATCTTAGAGCATTAGTGATTTGGTTTGAGCAATCATTCCTCTCACTAAAAACTTGCAAAGTTCTTGCGAGGACTCTGCGCAAATAAGTTTGGAGAACGAACTCAGTGTTTATTAGTCCTGAGACAATTGTGTGTACTGGTAATTATCCCTTCCCTTTCTCTTTGTTTTTCTGTCCTATCTTTTATTTGGCAACCATGGTTGTGCTGGGAGAAACCTTTTATGAGCAGCAGACCAGAGACACCCTTATTGCCTTATGCAAGTCACAGCACATTGACTTTGCAGGCAAAAAGAAAGCCCAACTGGTCGCAGTTCTGGTGCAATGGGAAGCCGCTCTAGACCGCTCTCAGAGCCCAGTGGCCGCAGAAGCCAGCACCAGCGAACATGGTGCTGCAGCAGAGGTCCAACCACTGAATGCCAGCCCTGTTAGCAATCAGGGCGAATTGGACCCCCACCTGCAGGCGGCCTTGAAAGAATTCCCCACTGACGACCATGAGGGACGTCGGCAGCTGATTCAGCAATACCAGCAGGAGGCCGAGGCCCGAGATGAGCGAGAGGCCCAGCGAGCCGAGCGGGAGGCTGAGAGAGCTGAGCGGCAAACGGAGCGGGAGTACGAGCTACAGTTAGCCCGACTGCCAATGCAGGGGTAGTCCCAGTCCGGCCGTGAGTCCAGCAGCGCTCAAACACCGAAGCCCCGGCCCGAGCACTTTCCTGTGATGGAAAAGGATGGGGACTTGGACACTTTTCTGCGGGCCTTTGAGAAAGCCTGCAGACAGTACCAGCTGCCTACAGACGAATGGGCACGATACCTGACACCAGGGCTGAGAGGCAAAGCTCTGAAGGCGTTTGCTGCCCTCCCTCAAGAACGAGATGGTGACTATGAGGCCATCAAGCAGGCTCTGATAGCCAAGTACCAGCTTACACCCGAGGTGTACCGTAGAAAGTTCTGGAACCTCCAACGTGGCCCACATGACAGCTTCGGCGATGTGGCACATGGACTGGGGACCCACTTTGTCCAGTGGACCCAAGGACTGTCAGTGACCACCTTTGCACAGCTGCGAGACCTGATGATCAAAGACCAGTTCTTACATCTTTGCCCAGCTGAGGTGCGACAGTTCGTGATGGACAGAGAACCCAAAGACGTGACGAAAGCAGCGCAGATTGCCTATGAGGCCAACCGTAGATCGGAAGTGCGGAAGCCAGTCACCACCAGCTGGAGAGGGGGTAAGCCTGCAACCAACGCCAGTACCCCTGCCAGCCAACACCCCAGAGGTCCTGTCCCCGTAGCCAACAGCATCAGACCTACCACCGAACCTCGCCAGTGTTACGTCTGCAACCGGACTGGTCATATCAGTCCCTACTGTCCAGACAAGCCAAAGAAACCCCCATCCAAGGCCTCCGGGCTTAATGCAGCAGTTCTTTTGGTGGGTGGTGTGGCTGGGAGGGTGTGTGACAATGTGCAGCACGTCACCGTGGGAGGCCATGTTGCTACAGGCCTCAAGGACACCGGGGCTGAACGAACCCTCATCCGACCCGAACTGGCAGCCCCTGAAGAAATCATTCCAGGGAAAACCCTAACTGTCACTGGGATTGGGGGCATCAGCTGTCCCTTGCCAATGGCCCGGGTTTATATTGATTGGGATGCCGGGAGCGGGGTGAAGGAAGTGGGGCTGTCCGATAATTTGCCCACTGATGTTTTGTTGGGGACTGATTTGGGGAGGATGGTTGCATACTACGTCCCTGACACCCCTCCCCAATCTGCTAATAAGGGTAACGTTAACCCTGATGATGATGATGATGATGATGGGAAATCGCATGTGTTACCTGACCATGCTTTATCTTGTAATGATGCATCTGATAACCATTTTTTCCCTAGGATTGATGGTGAAAATGTGCCAACTGAACCTGATAATGATTTTTCTGTGCAAGTTGATGTGTCCATAGGTTCAGGAGTGCTCAGCCATGTCGCTCTGCGGAGTGAGATGGCTGAGGAACCCCTAGCAGGGGCAAGTGTCGGTGCTACAGGAAATGGGGAGATACATGGGAACTGTGAGGAAGGTGATGCCATGCAATTGACCAGTGCCACCGAGGAAGGTAACTGGCCCATAAGTAGCAATGCTCCTGAGGTAAAGGGGGTGGATGGGGAGGTAGAGCCCATAGCAGTGTCGGCTGATGGGTCGGTAGAAATCCCCGGGGAGACAGCCTACGTAGCTGCTGTCACCCGCAGTCAGAGTGCCCAGAACGCAAATAACTGTCTGCCTTCCGGACCCTCCTCAGTCATCACTGTGACTGAACCAGAGGTGGGCCCAGAGCAGGTCCCAGAGGGTTCCCGTGGGGAAGGGACCCTGACATTGCTTCTGGCTTCCCCTAGCCAGGAGTTTCAGGCCGCTCTGCACGCAGATGCGAGCCTAGAGAATTTGAGACAACTCGCCAAGACGCCCACCTCCGTGACTGCTAAGGAGAGGGTGTTCTGGGAAAGAGGAAGGTTGTACCGGGAGACAGTACCCGGAAAATCGCAAAAGGAGTGGTTGAAGGAAAGACAGCTGGTCGTCCCGCAGCAACTCCGGGGTGAGTTGTTACGGATTGCCCATGAGATCCCGCTAGCTGGACACTTGGGGATCAGCAAAACAAAGGCCCAGCTGTCTCAACACTTCTATTGGCCTAAGATGGGGACAGATGTGTCAAACTACTGCCGCTCCTGTGTCACCTGTCAAAGAGTGGGGAAGGCGGAGCCTGCTCTTAAGGCTCCCCTGATCCCTTTGCCAGTGATAGAGGAGTCTTTCCAGAGGATCGCGGTGGACATTGTGGGCCCGCTGGCCATCCCCAGCAGCTCTGGAAAGTGATACATCCTTACTGTGGTAGACTACGCTACCCGGTACCCAGAGGCAGTAGCTCTGTCGTCAACTAGGGCAGATAAGGTGGCGGATGCCCTGTTGGCTATCTTTTCACGTGTAGGATTTCCCAGGGAGATGCTTACCGATCAAGGGACCCAATTCATGTCTCGCCTAATGGAGGCTCTCTGTAAGAGAATGCAGGTGAAGCACCTCGTATCGAGTGCGTATCACCCACAGACCAATGGCTTGTGTGAACGCTTCAATGGTACCCTCAAACAGATGCTACGCATGCTGGTTGAGACACAAGGGCGCGACTAGGAGCGGTACCTCCCACACCTGCTGTTCGCTTACCGAGAGGTTCTGCAGGCCTCGACGGGGTCCTCCCCCTTCGAGCTTCTATACGGCAGGCGAGTCCGGGGACCCCTTGGGTTGGTAAGAGAATCCTGGGAAGAGGAGCCGAACCCTTCTGAAATGTCCATAGTGGAGTATGGCATGCGCTTCCGTGACAAGATGCAGACCTTGACGCAGTTGGTGCATGACAACATGACGCAGGCTCAGGCTGATCAGAAGCACTGGTACGACCAGAACGCCCGGGAACGGACCTACCATGTGGGTCAGAAGGTGTGGGTGCTGGTCCCCGTACCAAAAGATAAGCTTCAGGCAGCCTGGGAGGGCCCGTACGTCGTCCACCAACAGCTCCTACGTGGTCACCTACGTGGTCACACTTGACCATGCTCGGGGTAGACGAAAGGCCTTTCACGACAACATGATGAAGGTTCATCACGAACGTGAACCTTTCGTCCTACCGGTTTGCAGCTTACCCAAAGACGGGGAGGAAGACACCCTCCTGGACATGCTGGCCCAAGCCAAGGCCGGTGGGTCCATTAAGGAAGTGGAGGTAAGCGCCTCGCTAACTGAACAACAGCGGTTGCAGTTGCAAACCACACTGGAACCCTTCCGGGTCGTGTTCTCCAACCGACCTGGAAGGACTGCGTTAGCAGTCCACGAGGTGGACACTGGGAATCATGCCCCACTACGGCGAACACCCTATCGAATCTCTGACCAGGTGCAGCAGATTATGCGCCAGGAGATCGATGAGATGTTACAGCTGGGGGTGATTCGACGGTCAAAGAGCGCGTGGGCCTCACCTGTAGTTCTCATGCCAAAGAAGGACCGGACCACCCGGTTCTGCGTGGACTACCGGGGGCTCAACGCCATTACAGCCTCTGATGCGCACCCAATGCCACGCATCGAGGAGCTGCTTGAGAAGTTAGCTGGCGCAAAATACCTGACAATAATGGATCTGAGTTGAGGGTACTAGCAGATTTCCCTGAGCCCCGAGGCGCAGGAGAAGTCTGCCTTTATCACACCCTTTGGACTGTACGAGTCCACGGTCATGCCCTTCGCATGAAGAATGCCCCTGCCACTTTCCAGCGGATGGTCAACCTCCTGCTTCAGGGACTGGAGAAGTACGCAGTGGCGTACTTGGATGACATTGCCATCTTCAGTCCCTCCTGGGAGGAACACCTGCAGCATCTCGAGGAGGTGCTCAGGCGAATTCACCAAGCAGGACTGACTATCAAGCCCGGAAAGTGCCAGATGGGCATGAGGGAGGTCCACTACCTGGGGCACCGGGTAGGCGGAGGAACCCTAAAGCCAGAGCCTGAGAAAGTGGGCGTGATCGTGAACTGGCCCACTCCCGGGACCAAGAAACAGGTGATGTCCTTCCTGGGCACTGCAGGGTACTATAGGCGCTTCGTACAGCACTATAGTAGCCTGGCAAAACCTTTGACGGACTTCACCAGGAAGAAGCTACCCCACATCGTCAACTGGACAGATGGCTATGAGGGGACCTTCCAGGCGTTGAAAACCGCTCTGTGCAACGCCCCTGTGTTGAAAGCAGTCGACAGCAGTCGACCGTTCTAGGTACAGACTGACGCCAGCGAGTTTAGCCTCGGTGCTGTGCTCAGCCAGGTTGACTTGAAGGACCAAGAGCACCCCGTGTTGTACCTGAGCCGTAAACTTTTGCCGAGGGAAGTGGCCTACTCCACTATTGAGAAGGAGTGCCTGGCCATAGTCTGGGCCCTGCAGCACTTGCAGCCCTACTTGTACGGTCGCACCTTCACTGTGGTGACTGGCCACAACCCTCTGTGCTGGCTAAACGCCATGTGTGGAACCAACGGCAGGTTGCTACGCTGGATCCTTGCCCTTCAGCAGTTTGACTTCACCATTGAACACAAAATGGGCAGGGAGCATGGCAATGCAGATGGACTGTCCCGCCAGGGTGAACCTACTGAGGTGCGCATGGAGGCATACCGAGAGGTTCCGCCTCCGTAGCGCACACCAAAAGGGGGAGGTGTCACGATATTGTATGAAATATCATATAAGTTTAGTTTCTCTTGTTAGCCCAGGCTGTGGGCTACAACCCCCCTTCCCTTTCACTGCGGCAAGAGCTTGCCTTGTCAATGTATGTGGGGGAATTTTATTGAAGAAAGGCATTTACAACTGGCATAGCTGCAGTGTAAAGTTGTGCTAGCCAAAACCGGTCTGATTCCCTTCTGTAAATGCAATAAGTCCTTTGTTCCATTATTGTAAGATATTGGGCCAACGATGTAGGCTAGAAAAAAGTACATATTGTTAACGTTCATCGGCGGTTCTGTCTGCCACTCTAAACATGTGCTTCTAACTCCATCAGGTAAAAAGTAGGGATTTCTCTGTAATTATGCATCACAAATAGGACATATTTGATCTCATTAGAATGCCAATGTCAATACGAGATGAATGCTGGGTTTGTTATGACTATGACATGTGCTGTAGCGGAGTTAAAAGGCATTAGACAAATTTAGGTTGAATTTAGTTAAACTGAAGAGATAGGAGGGTCTGGGAAAACCAACCCTTTTTGTGATGTCATCAGGCTGAGCTATAAGTCTGCCAGGCACCCCAGCCTGTGGTCTGTCTGCTGGAGCCTATGTGAGTCTGACTTGAAGAGCTGTTCCTAACCAGAGTCCTGATGCATTGGGACACATGGGAACTCAACTAGCCTGGTTGCCTCAAATGATCTGAACACATGTAAGTGTTATTTCTCATTTAACCCCTGTTATTTTTATAATTACCTTTGTACATATTTGCAATTGTCTCTTTTGTAACATCCTTGTAATATTTTTTTCTATAAACACTGCCTAACCTTTAATGGAGTATAATATTTCATACTAGATTCATTCTTCATAATCTAAGACGTACCCTAAGCCTTCTGAAAGGAATTACGCTACTGTTTTGGGTTAGCTTCGGACTCGTTTAATCGAAGCTGGTGGCAGCAATACCGTGCACTGTGCCTTTGGGAGTCGTTGTAGCGACGGCGACATTGATAATTATTGTTCCTGCCTGAGCGGGAGTAGTTAAATCGCCTCGCTGCAGCGTGCCCAATAGCCAGCACATAGCAGGCAGCCTTTCTGGCGACTAATTACCCTAGGTGTAGTACCTAATCTGACCTGAGGGTAAGGGGGGGCGCCAGAGAGCTGCAAGTTTAAGCGGAACTGTAAAGCGGGATATACATAAATCCCTGCAGTTCGTGGTATATTGTAGAGCAGTGGGATACCTAAAATAAGCCCCTGCTGTAAATCAAGAGGTCAATAGCCTTGTGTGTGCTTTTTTTTATCACATTGCTAGCAGTGGAGGAATAACTAGGATAAGCCCCCCTGCACATGTGATAGCCGTCTGTTGGCCTAAAGTCACCCCGATCCGCGACGGTCACGGTGACGGTCACGGTGTGAATCGTGACATATTGGTGGCAGCGGGGCAGGATTCGTGACAACTCACTATTCTGCTGGTGCAGTCACTATGTACATACATTACTGATCCTGAGTTACATCCTGTATTATACTCCATAGCCGCACTCACTATTCTGCTGGTGCAGTCACTGTGTACATACATTACATTACTGATCCTGAGTTACCTCCTGTATTACACGCCAGAGCTGCACTCACTATTCTGCTGGTGCAGTCACTGTGTACATACAGTACATTACTGATCCTGAGTTACATCCTGTATTATACTCCATAGCCGCACTCACTATTCTGCTGGTGCAGTCACTGTGTACATACATTACTGATCCTGAGTTATATCCTGTATTATACCCCAGAGCTGCAGTCACCATTCTGCTGGTGCAGTCACTGTGTACATACATTACATTACTGATCCTGAGTTACATCCTGTATTATACTCCAGAGCTGCACTCACTATTCTGCTGGTGCAGTCACTGTGTACATACATTACATTACTGATCCTGAGTTACATCCTGTATTATACCCCAGAGCTGCACTCACTATTCTGCTGGTGCAGTCACTGTGTACATACATTACATTAATGATCGTGAGTTACCTCCTTTATTATACTCCAGAGCTGCGCTCACTATTCTGTTGGTGCTGTCACTGTGTATATACATTACATTACTGATCCTGAGTTACATCCTGCATTATACTCCAGAGCTGCACTCACTATTTTGCTGGGGCAGTCACTGTGTACATACATTACATTACTGATCCTGAGTTACATCCTGCATTATACTCCAGAGCTGCACTCACTATTTTGCTGGGGCAGTCACTGTGTACATACATTACATTACTGATCCTGAGTTACCTCCTGTATTATACCCCAGAGTTGCACTCACTATTCTGCTGGTGCAGTCACTGTGTACATACATTACTGATCCTGAGTTACATCCTGTATTATACCCCAGAGCTGCACTCACTATTCTGCTGGTGCAGTCACTGTGTACATACATTACATTACTGATCCTGAGTTACCTCCTGTATTATACCCCAGAGCTGCACTCACTATTCTGCTGGTGCAGTCACTGTGTACATACATTACATTAATGATCGTGAGTTACCTCCTGTATTATACTCCAGAGCTGCGCTCACTATTCTGTTGGTGCTGTCACTGTGTATATACATTACATTACTGATCCTGAGTTACATCCTGCATTATACTCCACAGCTGCACTCACTATTTTGCTGGGGCAGTCACTGTGTACATACATTACATTACTGATCCTGAGTTACCTCCTGTATTATACCCCAGAGTTGCACTCACTATTCTGCTGGTGCAGTCACTGTGTACATACATTACTGATCCTGAGTTACATCCTGTATTATACCCCAGAGCTGCACTCACTATTCTGCTGGTGCAGTCACTGTGTACATACATTGCATTACTGATCCTGAGTTACATCCTGTATTATACCCCGGAGCTGCACTCACTATTCTGCTGGTGCTGTCACTGTGTACATACAGTACATTACATTACTGATCCTGAGATACATCCTGTATCTCTTTTATTATAAAAGTACAAAACAAAACTTACAGGCAAAGCTTACAGACAAACTCAATAACAAAACAAATTATTCACAATCCCCAAAATTCCAATGTCCAGCAGATTTATACAAACAAAATGTTCCTCCATTTCATTAATACCCCCCAGCAAAGGAAGAGACCTCAACCTATATACTTTTTTTCCCCTTCCTTTGTTCCTTTTTCCCCTCATACACACATACCCATGCATTCATCCCTAGAAAAATAAACAAAAAGTCATCCATTTGCCCTAAAGAAAGTAAATAGGCCACCTGGCCGAAACTTAACCCCTTCACCCCCAAGGGTGGTTTGCACGTTAATGACCGGGCCAATTTTTACAATTCTGACCACTGTCCCTTTATGAGGTTATAACTCTGGAACGCTTCAACAGATCTTGGCGATTCAGACAATGTTTTCTCGTGACATATTGTACTTCATGTTAGTGGTAAAATTTCTTCGATATAACTTGCGTTTATTTGTGAAAAAAACGAATATTTGGCGAAAATTTTGAAAATTTCGCAATTTTCCAATTTTGAATTTTTATGCCCTTAAATCACAGACATATGTCACGCAAAATACTTAATAAGTAACATTTCCCACATGTCTACTTTACATCAGCACAATTTTGGAACCAACATTTTTTTTGTGACGGAGTTATAAGCTTTAAAAGTTGACCAGCAATTTCTCATTTTTACAACACCATTTTTTTTTAGGGACCACATCTCATTTGAAGTAATTTTGAGGGGTCTATATGATAGAAAATACCCAAGTGTGACACCATTCTAAAAACTGCACCCCTCAAGGTGCTCAAAACCACTTTCAAAAAGTTTATTAACCCTTCAGGTGTTTCACAGGAATTTTTGGAATGTTTAAATAAAAATAAACATTTAACTTTTTTTCACACAAAATTTATTTCAGCTCCAATTTGTTTTATTTTACCAAGGGTAACAGGAGAAAATAGACCCCAAAATTTGTTGTACAATTTGTCCTGAGTACGCTGATACCCCATATGTGGGGGTAAACCATTGTTTGGGCGCATGGCAGAGCTCGGAAGGAAAGGAGCGCCATTTGACTTTTCAATGCAAAATTGACTGGAATTGAGATGGGACGCCATGTTGCATTTGGAGAGCCCCTGATGTGCCTAAACATTGAAACCCCCCACAAGTGACACCATTTTGGAAAGTAGACCCCCTAAGGATCTTATCTAGATGTGTGGTGAGCACTTTGACCCAACAAGTGCTTCACAGAAGTTTATAATGCAGAGCCGTAAAAATAAAAAATCATATTTTTTCACAAAAATGATCTTTTCGCCCCCAATTTTTTATTTTCCCAAGGGTAAGAGAAGAAATTGGACCCGAAAAATTGTTGTGCAATTTGTCCTGAGTACGCTGATACCCCATATGTGGGTGTAAACCATTGTTTGGGCGCAGGGCAGAGCTCGGAAGGGAAGGAGCGCTATTTGACTTTTCAATGCAAAATTGACTGGAATTGAGATGGGACGCCATGTTGCGTTTGGAGAGCCCCTGATGTGCCTAAACATTGAAACCCTGTACAAGTGACACCATTTTGGAAAGTAGACCCCTTAAGGAACTTATCTAGATGTGTGTTGAGCACTTTGACCCAACAAGTGCTTCACAGAAGTTTATAATGCACAGCCGTAAAAATAAAAAATCATATTTTTTCACAAAAATGATCTTTTCGCCCCAAATTTTTTATTTTCCCAAGGGTAAGAGAAGAAATTGGACCCGAAAAATTGTTGTGCAATTTGTCCTGAGTACGCTGATACCCCATATGTGGGTGTAAACCATTGTTTGGGCGCAGGGCAGAACTCGGAAGGGAAGGAGCGCCATTTGACTTTTCAATGCAAAATTGACTGGAATTGAGATGGGACGCCATGTTGCGTTTGGAGAGCCCCTGATGTGCCTAAACATTGAAACCCTGTACAAGTGACACCATTTTGGAAAGTAGACCCCTTAAGGAACTTATCTAGATGTGTGTTGAGCACTTTGACCCAACAAGTGCTTCACAGAAGTTTATAATGCAGAGCCGTAAAAATAAAAAATCATATTTTTTCACAAAAATGATCTTTTCGCCCCCATTTTTTTATTTCCCCAAGGGTAAGAGAAGAAATTAGACCACAAAAGTTGTTGTGCAATTTGTCCTGAGTACAACGATACCCCATATGTGGGGGTAAACCACTGTTTGGGCGCATAGCAGAGCTCGGAAGGGAAGGAGCGCTATTTTACTTTTCAATGCAAAATTGACTGGAATTAAGATGGGATGCCATGTTGCGTTTGGAGAGCCCCTGATGTGCCTAAACATTAAAAAACCCCACAAGTGACACCATTTTGGAAAGTAGACCCCCTAAGGAACTTATCTAGATGTGTTTTGAGAGCTTTGAACCCCCAAGTGTTTCACTACAGTTTATAACGCAGAGCCGTGAAAATAAAAATTCTTTTTTTTTTCACAAAAATGATTTTTAGCCCCCAGTTTTGTATTTTCACAAGGGTATCAGGATAAATTGGACCCCAAAAGTTGTTGTCCAGTTTGTCCTGAGTACGCTGATACCCCATATGTGGGGGGGAACCACTGTTTGGGCGCATGACAGAGCTCGGAAGGGAAGGAGCGCCATTTGGAATGCAGACTTAAATGGATTGGTCTGCAGGCGTCACGTTGCATTTGCAGAGCCCCTGATGTACCCAAACAGTACAAACCCCCCACAAGTGACCCCATATTGGAAACTAGACCCCCCAAGGAACTTATCTAGATGTGTTGTGAGAACTTTGAACCCCCAAGTGTTTCACTACAGTTTATAACGCAGAGCCGTGAAAATAAAAATTCTTTTTTTTCCCACAAAACTTATTTTTTGGCCCCCAGTTTTGTATTTTCCCAAGGGTAGCAGGAGAACTTGGACCCCAAAAGATGATGTCCAATTTGTCCTGAGTACGCTGATACCCCATATGTTGGGGTAAACCCCTGTTTGGGCACACGGGAGAGCTCTGAAGGGAAGGAGCACTGTTTTCCTTTTTCAACGCAGAATTGGCTGGAATTCAGATCGGATGCCATGTCCCGTTTGGAGAGCCCCTGATGTGCCTAAACAGTGGAAACCCCCCAATTATAACTGAAACCCTAATCCAAACACACCCCTTACCCTAATCCCAACAGTAACCCTAACCACTCCTCTAACCCAGACACACCCAACCCTATTCCCAACCGTAAATGTAATCCAAACCCTAACCCTATCTTTAGCCCCAACCCTAACTGTAGCCCCAACCCTAGCCCCAACCCTAGCCCTAACCCTAGCCCTAACCTGAGCAATAACCCTAGCCCTATCACTAGCCGTAACACTAGCCCCAACCCTAGCCCCAATCCTAGCCCTAACCCTAACCCTAGCCCAACCCTAGCCCTAACCCTAACCCTAGCCCCAACCCTAGCCCCAACCCTAACCCTAGCCCTAACCCTTGCCCTAACCCTAACCCTAACCCTAACCCTAGCCCTAACCCTAGCTCTAACCCTAGCCCTAACTCTAGTCCTAACTCTAGTCCTAACTCTAGCCCTAACCCTAATGGGAAAATGGAAATAAATACATTTTTTAATTTTTTAATTTTTCCCTAACTAAGGGGGTGATGAAGGGGGGTTTGATTTACTTTTATAGCGGGTTT
Source organism: Ranitomeya variabilis (assembly GCF_051348905.1). NCBI lineage: Eukaryota > Metazoa > Chordata > Amphibia > Anura > Dendrobatidae > Ranitomeya > Ranitomeya variabilis. Next base: position 425,145,201 of record NC_135233.1, on the reverse strand, counting down.
TTTAGCGGATTTTTATGATTGGCAGACGTCACACACTGAAAGACGCTTTTCATTGCAAAAAATATTTTTTGCGTTACCACATTTTGAGAGCTGTAATTTTTCCATATTTGGGTCCACAGAGTCATGTAGATCTTGTTTTTTGCGGGACGAGTTGATGTTTTTATTGGTAACATTTTCGGACACGTGATATTTTTTGATCGCTTTTTATTCCGATTTTTGTGAGGCAGAGTGATCAAAAACCAGCTATTCATGAATTTCTTTTGGGGGAGGCGTTTATACCGTTCCGCGTTTGGTAAAATTGATAAAGCAGTTTTATTCGTTGGGTCAGTACGATTACAGCGATATCTCATTTATATCATTTTTTTTATGTTTTGGCGCTTTTATACGATAAAAACTATTTTATAGAAAAAATAATTATTTTGGTATCGCTTTATTCTCAGGACTATAACTTTTTTATTTTTTTGCTGATGATGCTGTATGGCAGCTCGTTTCTTGCGGGACAAGATGCCGTTTTCAGCGGTACCATGGTTATTTATATCAGTCTTTTTGATTACGTGTTATTCCACTTTTTGTTCGGCGGTATGATAATAAAGCGTTGTTTTTTGCCTCGTTTTTTTTTTTTTTTCTTACGGTGTTTACTGAAGGGGTTAACTAGTGGGGCAGTTTTATAGGTTGGGTCGTTACAGACGCGGCGATACTAAATATGTGTACTTTTATTGTTTTTTTAATTTTATTTAGCAAAAGAAATGTATTTATGGGAATATTATATATATATTTTTTTATTTATTTAGGATATTTTTTTTATTTATTTTTTTACACATGTGGGGAATTTTTTTTTAACTTTTTTACTTTGTCCCAGGGGGGGACATCACAGATCATTGATCTGGCAGTGTGCACAGCACTCTGCCAGATCTGCGATCTGCTGTGCAGGGCTGCAGGCTTACCAAGTGTCTGCTCTGAGCAGACACTCGGTAAGCCACCTCCCTCCCTGCAGGACCCGGATGCCGCGGCCATCTTGGATCCGGGACCTGCGGCGAGGAGGGAGGTAGGAGACCCTCGGAGCAACGCGATCACATCGCGTTGCTCCGGGGGTCTCAGGGAAGCCCGCAGGGAGCCCCCTCCCTGCGCGATGCTTCCCTATACCGCCGGTACACCGCGATCATGTTTGATCGCGGTGTGCCGGGGGTTAATGTGCCGGGGGCGGTCCGTGACTGCTCCTGGCACATAGTGCCGGATGTCAGCTGCGATATGCAGCTGACACCCGGCCACGATCGGCCGCGCTCCCCCCGTGAGCGCGGCCGATCGCGTATGACGTACTATCCCGTCGGTGGTCATACGGGCCCACCCCACCTCGACGGGATAGTACGTCAGATGTCAGGAAGGGGTTAATCATATATTTTTATATATATTTTTTATTTTATATTTTTTTTATTATTTTATTTTTTATTTTTCCTCCTAAACTAAACCACCACCATTCCCCCAAAGGTCCCACGAAAGTTTGTGGCCTATCACACCAGGTTCCACGAGAGTTTGTGGCTTATCACACCAGGTCCCACGAAAGTTTGTGGCCTTTCCTACACAGCAAGGTCCATAAAAATTTATGGCCTTTTTTTTTTTTCCTCTTGGCATCCCGCCGGACGTCCATTCTCCAAAACCCATCCCCCCCACCCCCAAGAAACCCCTCACCCCACCTAAACTAAATCCCCCCTAAACGCATCATAGTACACATGTAACATATACTGTATATACAACCTTATAATAACATATATCAATACAACATAATAATAATAACCAGTACACACCATAATCATGACCAAAGAACAGGCCCAAGTTCAATGCTTGCAAGCCCTATACCCGGGTTACCAATTACAAAACAAAAATCTGTAAGTGAGGGTTACAGCCCACCACCAGGAACTGGAGACCATAGAGGCTCTCACCCTAATCTACCGCACATCACCCTGACCCTCCCTAACAACACAAAAGAGAAAATCCTGTCCCTATAGCCTTACCAATCTCTCCCTACCTGCCCCTACCTGTCCCTCACTGACCCTCACTACCAACCTAATACTAACTACCTGTCCCTAAAGACTGTCCCTATCTGTCCCTCCCTGTCCCTACACATCTATCTGACCCTACAAAATAAAGATGAAAAGATAAATAAGACTAACTCAACCCTATCACAGGCACACAGAACTCAACTCTCCCTAGGGCACATTAAAGGAGAACCCCTCCAAAGAAGAGAGGCCCTCCCTGCACCCAGCCTCTCAAACTCCAGCAAGCGCACTTTTGCCAGGTCACCCAGGATGTTCCTAATCACCTCTTCCCTGGGGAGGACTTTCCGCTGAGTAGACACTAGACACCGTGCATTCCACGTGTGGAACCTAGTTACTAAACTAACTAAGAAAACAGTGCCCCGATCTCGGCCACCAAGGGACCTGAATGCCCCATAGGCCCACTCCGCATAGGAAAGGCCTGCCAGCCTGGGCCAGCCAATGGAAGCACCCACCCTGCTGTAGACCTCTGTATTAAAGGGACACCGAAGCAGGAAATGCTCCATGCTTTCAAGCATAACGCCACACTCCTCACGGGGACAATCCCGGTCATCAGAGCATCTGCACTTCAGGTTGTCCCTCACATACAGCTTCCCATGGAAGCAGCACCAAGCCAAGTCCCAAAACTTCAAGGGGATCCGCTTAGAGTTCAATAACCCGAGCCCCACCTCCAGATCCCGGCTTGGGCAATCCCTGAGCGCCAGGGGCTTCTGAAAGTGGGTCAACAGGACCCTATTGTCAAGAAACCTTCTCGACATGGTCCTGATCTCCCACACTCCCAGACCCCACCGACGGATCACCTTCAGAACCAGGGTAGCATAAGCCGGAAGATGCCCATGAGGTGTACGAAGGTCCTTTACCTGCCCTCCTGTCTCCCATTCCTGGAAGAAAGGCCGAAACCACCCCCTACAGGAGAATACCCACAGAGGAGCCCTCTCTAACCAGAGGTTGGCGATGTTTGCCTTAAGAAAGGTGTTTACTAGAAACACCACTGGGTTGACCATACCCAACCCTCCTAGGCTCCTCGTGCGGTATGTGACCTCCCTCTTGATTAGGTTCAGCCTATTTCCCCATAACAATTGGAAAAACAGGCTGTAGACCCGTGTCCAAAGAGGCTCTGGCAAGATGCAAACGCTGCCCAAATATATTAGCAAAGGAAGCAAATAGCCCTTGGCAAGACTAACCCTTTCCCTTAGGGTCAAAGACCAACCCTTTCACTGATCCACCTTCTGGGCGGCAATCTTAAGTCTGCCCTCCCAGTTTTGCTGGGATAGTCCCCCGGGCCGAAAACTGATGCCTAATATTTTTGCTGTGGCCTGAGGCCCTGGAAGGGTGTCCGGGAGATCAAAACTTGGATCTCCCCCTCCCAGCCAGAGACGCTCACACTTGTCCCGGTTGATCATGGACCCGGATGCCACCGAGTAGCGTTCAACCTCAGACATCACCCAATCTGCCTCCTCTCTCGAGGATACAAAAAGGGAAACATCGTCAGCGAACGCCACTACCCTCAAGGCGGCCTCTGGCTCCACCTGGTCCATCCTGACTCCCACCAACGGTCCACGCTCCACCCTCCTTAAAAGGGGGTCGATCGCAAACACGTATAACAGTGGGCTCAGAGGACAGCCCTGGCGGACACCAGACCTCACCTCAAAAGGGTGTCCGACCCAACCGTTCACGAGCGGAAAAGTCTCTGCCCCATTGTATAAAACTCTCAACCAATCAACAAACCTCCCAGGCAGACCATACCTCAGAAGGACGGACCAGAGGTACTCATGGTTAACCCGGTCAAAGGCCTTCGCCTGGTCTAAGGACAGCAAGTACCCCTTCCAGTGACCTGCCCTGCCCTGCTCCACTGCCTCCCGGACACCGAGCACAGCACTAAATGTATTGCGGCCTGGAACAGAGCAGTGCTGGGCCCCCGAAGGGAGGCGGGGCGCAAACTGCACCAACCGATTAAAAAGCACCTTTGCCAGAACCTTTCGGTCCATATTGAGAAGCGCTAAGGGACGCCAATTCTCAATACGGGACGAGTCTTTACCCTTTGACAGGATAATCAGGGCTGACTTCCTCATTGAACTGGGCAGAATGTCCGAGGAGAGGCACTCATTAAACACCTCAGTCAAGAGGGGGGCCAAAGAGTCCCTAAAAGTCTTGTAGAACTCGGATGTTAAGCCATCCGGACCGGGTGACTTTTTGGGCCGGAGCCCATCAATCGCCCGTCTCACTTCCTCTTCCCTGATTGCTTCTGCCAAAACATGAAGAGAGGGGTCATCCCCTGGCTCAGGGATGGTTTCAGTCAGGAAAGCCGACATCTCATCCCGATCAGGATCCCTCCTCCCCAAGAGGTGCAAGTAGAAGGATCTGACCACCTCCAGGATCCCTGATTTGGATCTGTTCAGGGACCCCGTACTGTCAATCAGTCCTCTCACCATCTTACAATTCACTGACAACCTGCAGTTTCTGTAAGGGTCGGGCAAGCGGTACCTCCCGAAATCCCTCTCAAAAACCAAGGATGTGTGCCTATCATACTGGCACCCCTTGAGCAAGGTCTTCACCCTGGAGATTTCCTCTCGGTCCCCTCCAGTCGAGACGAGCTGCTCGAGTTTCCTCCCCAGCTCCCGATACAGGCGGTACCTGTTCAGGCCCCTGAGGCTCGAGAGCTGACGGAAGAACCTTGCAACCCTTCTTTTGAAGATCTCCCACCACTCAGACTTACTGCTACAAAGACCCAAGAGAGGTACCTGGCTCTGAAGAAATTCCTCAAAGGACTGTCTTACTTACGCCTCTACCAGAAGGGACGAATTCAGCTTCCATAGGCCTCTCCCCATCCGGGGGGTCTCTGTAACATTCAAAGTAAACAAAATGAAACAGTGATCGGAGAACTCCACCTCAACAGCGGACACTACAGAAGAGACGGCTTCCTCCTTTAAAAAAAACCTACCGTATTTTCCGGCGTATAAGACGACTGGGCGTATAAGACGACCCCCCAACTTTACCAGTTAAAATATAAAATCTTCTTAAAAGTCGGGGGTCTTCTTATACACCCTATGTCGTCTTATAGGGCCGGTGAATATGTGCCTTTTGGGGGGGGGGGGAGTGATCCTGATGCCGAGGGGGCGTCTCACAGGAAAGTGAGTATCCCCCATTACCTTATCGTAGCGGTGCAGCGTGGGGGTCTCAGTGCTGGGAGTGGCGGCGGCGGCTGCTGTGCTCTGGTGCGGCGGCTGCTGTGCTCTGGTGCGGCGGCTCCTCTTCTGTGTGGGGCCTCTGTGCTGTGAGGTGGCGGTGGCGGCGGCATATCTTTATCCAGTTGGGGCTCCTCCGGCATCTCCTTAGCCCTGGAGGCCCCGCCGCAACTCCATCGGTGCAATGCAGCGGCCATTTTCCCGGAGGCAGCTCAATAGGTGCGATGCGGTGGCCTCCGGGAAAATGGCCGCTGCTCAGATTCAGATCTCGTCCCGAAATCTCGGGACACGAGATCTGAATCTGAGCAGCGGCCATTTTCCCGGAGGCCACCACATTGCACCGATGGAGTTGCGGCGGGGCCTCCAGGGCTAAGGAGATGCCGGAGGAGCCCCAACTGGATAAAGATATGCCGCCGCCACCGCCACCTCACAGCACAGAGGCCCCACACAGAAGAGGAGCCGCCGCACCAGAACACAGCAGCTGCCGCCGCTCCCAGCACTGACACCCCCACGCTGCACCGCTAGGATAAGGTAATGGGGATTACTCACTTTCCTGTGAGACGCCCCCTCGTCATCAGGATCACTCCCACTCCCCACCCACCATATACACCGGCGTACACGACGATTCCCGGCGTATAAGACGACCCCCGACTTTTAAGAAGATTTTCGGGGGTTAAAAAGTCGTCTTATACGCCGGAAAATACGGTATCTATCCTAGACCTACTGCTTCCCCTAAAAAAGGTGAAACCCCCGTGACCTGGGGTGTGCCGGATGTGGACATCCACCAGGCGAGCTTCGCTTACTATGCTATTCAAGGCTACGCTATCATAAGCCAGCCGGTCTCCGGGGCTTTCCCTATCACGGAGTCTGGTTACAGTATTAAAATCCCCACCGAAGACCACCTGCCGGCTTGTAAAAAGATAGGGCTTGATCCTCAGGAAGAGACATTTACGGTCCCACTTAGATTGCGGGCCATAGATATTGATGAGCCGAAACTCCTGTCCCCTCATGAAGACGTCAAGGACCAAACATCTCCCCATTTCTACCTCGATCACCCGTCTGCATTCCACCTCCGCGGTCTTAAAAAGGACCGCTACCCCGCTATACGGCTCGGCCGCAAGAGACCAGTATGAGGGCCCACTCCTCAATTCCCTCTTTGCTTTGTAGATGGACCCCAGGTCCGTTAGTCTGGTCTCCTGCAAAAATAAAATATCAGCCTCAACTCGGGTGAAAAAATCAAAGGCCGTAAATCTAGCCGTATCTGACTTTATGCTGGCGACATTAATCGACGCCAGAGTCAACGGGGTAGGTTCCGCCATCATGGGTGATTGAGTTAGATGGCCTGTTTTTTAACCATACCCCCTGATTTCCTCTCCCCCTCTGAGGAGGAGCCCGACTCACCCCTCCTCTTTACAGACACCGAGGTGTCCATATCCTCCTTTAAAGCACTGGACTTCCCAGAAATAGATTCCTCGCCCCTGGACCCCGAGGTAGTCCCCCCTCCAGAGGAGTGTGAATCCCCCGGAGGACAGACCTCACCACTCCCCGAAGGCACCCCAGATGTTGCGTCTGGCCCCTCACCCCCGACCTCCGACACAGCAGAGTCATCGAGGGCTTGGAACCGATTGGAGAGGGGGATCAGAGGGGAGTCGGTGAGCCCTTCCGTAGGCACCCTAGTGGCCAGGGGGGGCTTAGATTTTTTAGCCTTGTTTTTCCTCTTCTTCCGACTCTTACCGGTACGATTGTCACCCGTTTTTTTAGGCTGCTCCACCACCTCTTCATCCAGACTTTCATACTGGGAAGAGTTATCAGAAGCAGCCAACTCCTCCCTCTCCATCCTCCGGATTTCCTCGCTCACCACCTTTTCCCCCAGGGCCTCAGAGGCTTTGGCTGCCGCCTCCAGGGTGGGGGCAGTCATCACCCCAGTTGCCTGAGGCTTATCCTGCCCTTACGGCTCCTCACCTGTTGCCACTGGTGGGCAGATGTACCAGCCTCGCCTTTCCTCACTGACCCCTCAGCTCCCCTCACGCCTCCACCCTCAGCCCCAGCAGAAGTTGCACCACTGGGGACCCCCCTTGGCTCCCCCCTGCCGGGCCAGAGATAGTGCTGGAAAAGGAACGGGGGCAGCGACTATACGGGTGACCTAGGTCACCACACAGGTGACACCTAATGTCACCACAGGCCGCGGCAAGATGGCCTACCCCGCCACACAAGGCACATTTCTGCACCTTGCAGCCTGCGCTGAAGTGGCGGGGATCACCGCACCTGTGGCAGACCTTCGGTTGCCCCTGGTAGAAGATCTGGATTCTGTCCCTCCCTAGAAATGCTGAGGAGGGGATGTGGGTGACCGTACCTCCTGAAACCTTCAACTTTACCATGAAGGTCCAGCCCCCTGACCAAATGCCAAACTCGTCCCTATTTTTTTTAGGGACCTCGGTGACTTCCCCATAACGGGAAAGCCACGTCATTATGTCGACCCCAGAGAGGGACTCGTTACTTGTCAGAACGGTCACCCTCTTTACACTATTTTGGTGAGACACCGCCTGCACGGCAAAGTCTCGCCAGCCGGGCTCCCCCTTTGCCAGTTCGAAATTCGACCAGAAAAGCTCCAAGCCCTCTGGCCGAACAAAACTGGCATCGAAGAAGGAGGTGCCAAACGGATGAATCAGGGCAAAGATGTCCGTCGCCCTGAAGTCCATCTTCAGAAGGAGCTCCACAACCCTCGCCCTTGGTGGGCACGCTTCACTGCCCCTCCACCGAAGACGGACCACATTCCGCCTGGCGACCCCCTGCCCGGCTGTCGGGAGGGACCAAACCATTTCCCCTTCCCTTTTATCTTGGAAGGCAGCCTGGCCGTGTCTATCCAGCCAAAAGGACAAGTCCACCACTCTTCCCTCTACTTCGATCGTCCGTTCTCCCTTTTTGAGGGCCTCCAGGAAACGGCGCCGCAAGACGCTATCCCTGAGGTCCAGGGGCGAGGAAACCCCCTGACTAGACCCCGAGGCTCCAGCCACCACCCCCAAATAACTCAGAGAACCTGTGGCTGGGGGGGCAGATGGACCGGCCCCCTCCCCCCTTCTCCCACTACCATCAGACACCGTACTCATACTTGCCACCTTAGACGCACTGCCACTTGCATCCTCAACCATAGACACTTCCATACTCGCACCCTCCTCATCCACTCCATCAGTCACCCCACTCTCACTCACATGCACACTGGGGTCAATCCAAAGCTGCACCTGCATGGGCAGCGGGTGCCGAGGAGGCCACGCCCCTGAGACCGGCCGCAGCGGGACCCCCAGAGCCGACCCAGAGCTGGATCCACCCCCAGGAACCCCCCCGCCGGTACCAGTCCCCTGAGGCACAGCGCCCCCCACCACCACACCCTGGGCCACAAACAGCCTGGCCACAGCAACTCTAGCAGCCGGCCCCAGGCTAGGCCACTCCCCCTCAGCATCCACCAGCGGCGGTGCCCCCAATGCAGGAGACCCCGACTTCACCGCAGACCCCGCCAGGGGAGCCCCCACCATTTTCTTTTTATGAGCCGGTTCTGCCGGAGCCGCAGGCCCCTCCCCTTTACTTTACTAGGTGCCTGGGTCCCCAGAAGTGATCCAGTTTTAGCGGATCCATAAGTGGGGGACCCGGACACCCCAGCGCTCACCGCCGGAGATGCGGTCCCGGCTGCCACTCTCTTGCCCACCTCTGGGCCACCTTCCACACCATGCTCCATATCAGACACATCACTACCCCCTCCGTTACCACAAACAGAGGCAGCGCCCTGCGTGTCATGGCCTGTAATCTCCCCGCTCCCTCGCTGCGGAGTGCAACAGAGTCCGAGCCGGGGTGGGTAGCGGGTGCCGCACAGCGGGATCGGGGGACCCCAGAGAGGGGGACATACACATATTTCTCCACAGTAGATGTTTTCTTCTTCTTACTTTTCTTTGCCTTTCTCTTCATCCCCCTCCTGGTTGCCTCGTCCTCACAGATCTCATCCCCGAACCTAAGCTGGTTAAAACGGACCGGGGACTCGATCTGCCGGATCTGCTGCATGACGAGGCAGCCCCCCTCACTGCTACTACCACCATCCACATCCTCCCCCTCGCTCCCGCTGTCCCCTGAAGGGCCAGAATCTGACGGGAGAGCCACCTGCTCAGGGGCTATCCCGCTATGCGATGCCTGGAGATCTCTTACCAGGCCACCAGGCGGTGGGTAAGGCGTGACCTCCTCCTCGCATTCCTCTTCCTCATCATCCTCCTCCACCACCTGGCCGGAGCTCCGTGACCCCTCCGGAGCCCCACCGGTCATGGCTCTGAACCGGTCGTCATTTTCCAACTTTTCACAGAAGGGCCCGCTGCCATCCAGGATCTCACACCTCCGGCTTTCCAGGTCCTGTATGGATTTTTTTATCTTCTTGACCGCGGCGGATAGCTCGGCCTTCTTATTGCCGGAGGCCCTGTCAGACCTCTCCTTAGCTACCCTCAACTCCCCCCAGAGGGATTTTAGCTTCCTTGAGGCATCCTCATACTCGCAGAGGTGCGCATGGATGCATGAACCATAGCCCACGGCGGATTCTCTAGCCGCCTTAGTACCTCAACCAAGGGGCACCGCTGCAGCACCCCTGCTCGTACTAGGCCTACCTCCGGGGGAAGGAGCCGCCGCGGCCTCAGGGGTCCTACGGGTCTTCATGCTGGATCCCTTGCCTGATCCTTGGCCAGATCTTGTGGCTATAGCCGGAGTTGGAGTCCTCCCACCCCCCCCCCGGCTTGGACCGGGAGGTGGGAGCCGGGGGCCCAGCCCCGGAGGCCAGTCCCAAAATGAGCCTTCTTTCCTGGGAAGAGGGCAGACAAAAAGTCCTGGATGAAAAACTTTACCTCCCTTCCCAGGAGCTCTCTCTAGGCAGCACTGTCACGATATGGTATGAAATATCATATAAGTTTAGTTCTCTTGCTAGCATGCTGTGGGCTAAGCCCCACTTCTTGGAGTGATTCTGCAACAGTTTGTAGCTGCAAATTCCTGACTTTCAGCTCACAAGCCCTCATCCCCCTCACCAAGGTATTTACGACCGGCATTTCCTGTAGTGGAAAGTGACCAGCTTTAACTGGATTAGAAACTTCCAGAATCATGAAAGTCCTTTGTTCTGTTTTTGTAAGATATTAGGCCAACCATTTAAGATAGGAACACGAAAATATATATTCGTAATCTCCATCGGAGCAGCTATCCATCACTCTAAACATGAGCTTCTAACTCCATCAGGTAAAGAAGTAGGGATTTCTCTGTCAATATGCATGACAGATAGGACATATTTGATCTCATTAGAATGCCCACATTAATCCGAGATGAATGCTGGATGTGGTAGGATTATGACATGTTTTGCAGCGAAGTTACGGGCATCAGATATATTTAATGCACAGTTAGTAAAACTGAAGAGGTAGGAGGGTTTGGAAAAGCCAGCCCTTTCTGTGATGTCACAGGCTGTAGGTTTTAAGTTTCAACCAGGCTTCCAGGAGTCAGTTTTTCAGTTTTTACTTGAGCTGTCTGCTGTCTATCCAGACCTACTGATGCATTTTGACGTATGGGAACTCCACTAGCCTGGTTGCCTGCAATGCTTTGAACACATGTAAGTGTTATTTCTCATGTAATCCGTTTTTTTTGTAATTACTTTGTACATATTTGCAATTGTCTCATGTTGTAACATCTTTATAGAACTTGTTATAAACACTGCATAAACTTTATGAGTATAATATTTAATACTAGTTCGTTCTTCCTGTTCTAAAACGTACCCTAAGCCTTCTGAAGGGAATTTATGCTACTGTTTTGGGTTAGCTTCGGACACGTTTAATCGAAGCTGGTGGCGGCACTACCGTGTGCAGGCCTTTGGGTGACATTGCAGCGACTGCGGCATTGATAATTATTGTTCCTGCCTGAGTGGGAGTAGTTTATCGCGTCGCTGCAGCGTGCCCAATAGCCAGTACATAGCAGGCAGCCTTTCTGGCGACTAATTACCCTAGGTGCAGTACCTAATCTGACCTGACAAAAGGGGGGCGCCAGAGAGCTGCAAGGTTTAAGTGGAACTGTAAGCGGGATACACAAAAATCCCTGCAGTTCGTGGTATATTGAAGAGCAGTGGGATACCTAAAATAAGCCCCTGCTGTAAACTAAGAGGTCCCTAGCCTTGTGTGTGTTTCGTTTTTCATCACATTGTGGCAGTGGAGGGCTAACTAAGATAAGCCCCCTGCACATGTGATAGCCGTCTGTTGGTCTAAAGTCACCCCAATCCGTGACATATTGGTGACAGTGGTCAGGAATCCCTGTGGATTTCGTGACCAATTGGTGGCAGCGGCTAAAGGATCGTGACAAGCACACAGAGCACACGGCAAGCAGGCTCCGCCTCTTCCTGTATGACACTCCAGAGCTGCACTCACTATTCTGCTGGTGCAGTTACTGTGTACATACATTGCATTACTGATCCTCAGTTACATCCTGTATTATACTCCAGAGCTGCACTCACTACTCTGCTGGTGCAGTCACTGTGTACATACAATACATTACTGATCCTGAGTTACATCCTGTATTATACTCCAGAGCTGCACTCACTATTCTGCTGGTGCAGTCACTGTGTACATACATTGCATTACTGATCCTGAGTTACATCCTGCATTATACTCCAGAGCTGCACTCACTATTCTGCTGGGGCAGTCACTGTGTACATACATTACTGATCCTGAGTTACCTCCTGTATTATACTCCAGAGCTGCACTCACTATTCTGCTGGTGCAGTCACTGTGCACATACATTACATTACTGATCCTGAGTTACATCCTGTATTATACCCCAGAGCTGCACTCACTATTCTGCTGGTGCAGTCACTGTGTACATACATTACATTACTGATCCCGAGTTACATCCTGTATTATACTCCAGAGTTGCACTCACTATTCTGCTGGTGCAGTCACTGTGTACATACATTGCATTACTGATCCTGAGTTACCTCCTGTATTATACTCCAGAGCTGCACTCACTATTCTGTTGGTGCTGTCGCTGTGTATATACATTACATTACTGATCCTGAGTTACATCCTGCATTATACTCCAGAGCTGCACTCACTATTCTGCTGGTGCAGTCACTGTGTACATACATTACATTACTGATCCTGAGTTACGTCCTTTATTATACCCCAGAGCTGCACTCACTATTCTGCTGGTGCAGTGACTGTGTACATACATTACATTACTGATCCTGAGTTACATCCTGCATTATACTCCAGAGCTGCACTCACTATTCTGCTGGTGCAGTCACTGTGCACATACATTACATTACTGATCCTGAGTTACATCCTGTATTATACCCCAGGGCTGCACTCACCATTCTGCTGGAGTAGTCACTGTGTACATAAATTACATTACTGATCCTGAGTTACATCCTGTATTATACTCCAGAGCTGCACTCACTATTCTGCTGGTGCAGTCACTGTGTACATACATTACATTACTGATCCCGAGTTACATCCTGTATTATACTCCAGAGCTGCACTCACTATTCTGCTGGTGCAGTCACTGTGTACATACATTGCATTACTGATCCTGAGTTACCTCGTGTATTATAATCCAGAGCTGCACTCACTATTCTGTTGGTGCTGTCGCTGTGTATATACATTACATTACTGATCCTGAGTTACATCCTGCATTATACTCCAGAGCTGCACTCACTATTCTGCTGGTGCAGTCACTGTGTACATACATTACATTACTGATCCTGAGTTACGTCCTGCATTATACTCCAGAGCTGCACTCACTATTCTGCTGGGGCAGTCACTGTGTACATACATTACTGATCCTGAGTTACCTCCTGTATTATACTCCAGAGCTGCACTCACTATTCTGCTGGTGCAGTCACTGTGCACATACATTGCATTACTGATCCTGAGTTACCTCCTGTATTATAATCCAGAGCTGCACTCACTATTCTGCTGGTGCAGTCACTGTGCACATACATTGCATTACTGATCCTGAGTTACCTCCTGTATTATACTCCAGAGCTGCACTCACTATTCTGTTGGTGCTGTCGCTGTGTATATACATTACATTACTGATCCTGAGTTACATCCTGCATTATACTCCAGAGCTGCACTCACTATTCTGCTGGTGCAGTCACTGTGTACATACATTACATTACTGATCCTGAGTTACGTCCTTTATTATACCCCAGAGCTGCACTCACTATTCTGCTGGTGCAGTGACTGTGTACATACATTACATTACTGATCCTGAGTTACATCCTGCATTATACTCCAGAGCTGCACTCACTATTCTGCTGGTGCAGTCACTGTGCACATACATTACATTACTGATCCTGAGTTACATCCTGTATTATACCCCAGGGCTGCACTCACCATTCTGCTGGAGTAGTCACTGTGTACATAAATTACATTACTGATCCTGAGTTACATCCTGTATTATACTCCAGAGCTGCACTCACTATTCTGCTGGTGCAGTCACTGTGTACATACATTACATTACTGATCCCGAGTTACATCCTGTATTATACTCCAGAGCTGCACTCACTATTCTGCTGGTGCAGTCACTGTGTACATACATTGCATTACTGATCCTGAGTTACCTCGTGTATTATAATCCAGAGCTGCACTCACTATTCTGTTGGTGCTGTCGCTGTGTATATACATTACATTACTGATCCTGAGTTACATCCTGCATTATACTCCAGAGCTGCACTCACTATTCTGCTGGTGCAGTCACTGTGTACATACATTACATTACTGATCCTGAGTTACGTCCTGCATTATACTCCAGAGCTGCACTCACTATTCTGCTGGGGCAGTTACTGAGTACATACATTACTGATCCTGAGTTACCTCCTGCATTATACTCCAGAGCTGCACTCACTATTCTGCTGGTGCAGTTACTGTGCACATACATTACATTACTGATCCTGAGTTACATCCTGTATTATACCCCAGGGCTGCACTCACTATTCTGCTGGAGTAGTCACTGTGTACATACATTACATTACTGATCCTGAGTTACATCCTGTATTATACCCCACAGCTGCACTCATTATTTTGCTGGCGCTGTCCCTGTGTACATACATTACATTACTGATCCTGAGTTACATCCTGTATTATACTCCAGAGCTGCACTCACTATTCTGCTGGTGCAGTCACTGTGTACATACATTACATTACTGATCCTGAGTTACCTCCTGTATTATACCCCAGAGCTGCACTCACTATTCTGCTGGTGCAGTCACTGTGTACATACATTGCATGACTGATCCTGAGTTACATCCTGTATTATACCCCACAGCTGCACTCATTATTTTGCTGGCGCTGTCCCTGTGTACATACATTGCATTACTGATCCTGAGTTACATCCTGTATTATACCCCACAGCTGCACTCATTATTTTGCTGGTGCTGTCCCTGTGTACATACATTACATTACTGATCCTGAGTTACGTCCTGTATTATACTCCAGAACTGCACTCACTATTCTGCTGGTGCAGTAAGTCACTGTGTACATACGTACATTACATTACTGATCCCGAGTTACATCCTGTATTATACTCTAGAGCTGCACTCACTATTCTGCTGGTGCAGTCACTGTGTACATACATTACATTACTGATCCTGCGTTACCTCCTGTATTATGAGCTGCACTCACTATTCTGCTGGTGCAATCACTTTGTACATTACATTACTGATCCTGAGTTACATCCTGTATTATACTCCAGAGCTGCACTCACTATTCTGCTGGTGCAGACACTGTGTACATACATTACATTACTGATCCTGAGTTACCTCCTGTATTGCATTCCAGAGCTGCACTCACTCACTCACTCACTATTCTGCTGGTGCATTCACCATGTACATTCATTGCATTACTGATCCTGAGTTACATCCTGTATTATACCCCAGAGCTGCACTCACTATTATGCTGGTGCAGTCACTGTGTACATACATTATATTATTGATCCTGAGTTACATCCTGTATTATACCCCAGAGCTGCACTCATTATTCTGCTGGCGCAGTCCCTGTGTTCATACATTACATTACTGATCCTGAGTTACATCCTGTATTATACTCCAGAGCTGCACTCACTATTCTGCTGGTGCAGTCACTGTGTACATACATTACATTACTGATCCTGAGTTACCTCCTGTATTATACCCCAGAGCTGCACTCACTATTCTGCTGGTGCAGTTACTGTGTACATACATTGCAGTACTGATCCTGAGTTACGTCCTGTATTATACCCCAGAGGTGCACTCACTATTCTGCTGGTGCAGTCACTGTGTGCATACATTACATTACTGATCCTGAATTACCTCCTGTATTATACTCCAGAACTGCACTCACTATTCTGCTGGTGCAGTCACTGTGTATATACATTACATTACTGATCCTGAGTTACCTCCTGTATTATACTCCAGAGCTGCACTCACTATTCTGCTGGTGCAATCACTGTGTACATACATTACTGATCCTGAGTTACATCCTGTATTATACCCCAGAGCTGCACTCACTATTCTGCTGGTGCAGTCACTGTGTACATACATTACGTTACTGATCCAGAGTTACATCCTGTCTTATACTCCAGAGCTGCACTCACTATTCTGCTGGTGCAGTCACTGTGTACATACATTGCATTACTGATCCTGAGTTACCTCGTGTATTATAATCCAGAGCTGCACTCACTATTCTGTTGGTGCTGTCGCTGTGTATATACATTACATTACTGATCCTGAGTTACATCCTGCATTATACTCCAGAGCTGCACTCACTATTCTGCTGGTGCAGTCACTGTGTACATACATTACATTACTGATCCTGAGTTACGTCCTGCATTATACTCCAGAGCTGCACTCACTATTCTGCTGGGGCAGTTACTGAGTACATACATTACTGATCCTGAGTTACCTCCTGCATTATACTCCAGAGCTGCACTCACTATTCTGCTGGTGCAGTTACTGTGCACATACATTACATTACTGATCCTGAGTTACATCCTGTATTATACCCCAGGGCTGCACTCACTATTCTGCTGGAGTAGTCACTGTGTACATACATTACATTACTGATCCTGAGTTACATCCTGTATTATACCCCACAGCTGCACTCATTATTTTGCTGGCGCTGTCCCTGTGTACATACATTACATTACTGATCCTGAGTTACATCCTGTATTATACTCCAGAGCTGCACTCACTATTCTGCTGGTGCAGTCACTGTGTACATACATTACATTACTGATCCTGAGTTACCTCCTGTATTATACCCCAGAGCTGCACTCACTATTCTGCTGGTGCAGTCACTGTGTACATACATTGCATGACTGATCCTGAGTTACATCCTGTATTATACCCCACAGCTGCACTCATTATTTTGCTGGCGCTGTCCCTGTGTACATACATTGCATTACTGATCCTGAGTTACATCCTGTATTATACCCCACAGCTGCACTCATTACTTTGCTGGTGCTGTCCCTGTGTACATACATTACATTACTGATCCTGAGTTACGTCCTGTATTATACTCCAGAACTGCACTCACTATTCTGCTGGTGCAGTAAGTCACTGTGTACATACGTACATTACATTACTGATCCCGAGTTACATCCTGTATTATACTCTAGAGCTGCACTCACTATTCTGCTGGTGCAGTCACGGTGTACATACATTACATTACTGATCCTGCGTTACCTCCTGTATTATGAGCTGCACTCACTATTCTGCTGGTGCAATCACTTTGTACATTACATTACTGATCCTGAGTTACATCCTGTATTATACTCCAGAGCTGCACTCACTATTCTGCTGGTGCAGACACTGTGTACATACATTACATTACTGATCCTGAGTTACCTCCTGTATTGCATTCCAGAGCTGCACTCACTCACTCACTCACTATTCTGCTGGTGCATTCACCATGTACATTCATTGCATTACTGATCCTGAGTTACATCCTGTATTATACCCCAGAGCTGCACTCACTATTATGCTGGTGCAGTCACTGTGTACATACATTATATTATTGATCCTGAGTTACATCCTGTATTATACCCCAGAGCTGCACTCATTATTCTGCTGGCGCAGTCCCTGTGTTCATACATTACATTACTGATCCTGAGTTACATCCTGTATTATACTCCAGAGCTGCACTCACTATTCTGCTGGTGCAGTCACTGTGTACATACATTACATTACTGATCCTGAGTTACCTCCTGTATTATACCCCAGAGCTGCACTCACTATTCTGCTGGTGCAGTTACTGTGTACATACATTGCAGTACTGATCCTGAGTTACGTCCTGTATTATACCCCAGAGGTGCACTCACTATTCTGCTGGTGCAGTCACTGTGTGCATACATTACATTACTGATCCTGAATTACCTCCTGTATTATACTCCAGAACTGCACTCACTATTCTGCTGGTGCAGTCACTGTGTATATACATTACATTACTGATCCTGAGTTACCTCCTGTATTATACTCCAGAGCTGCACTCACTATTCTGCTGGTGCAATCACTGTGTACATACATTACTGATCCTGAGTTACATCCTGTATTATACCCCAGAGCTGCACTCACTATTCTGCTGGTGCAGTCACTGTGTACATACATTACGTTACTGATCCAGAGTTACATCCTGTCTTATACCCCAGAGCTGCACTCACTATTCTGCTGGTGCAGTCACTGTGTACATACATTACATTACTGATCCTGAGTTACCTCCTGTATTAAACTCCAGAGCTGCACTCACTATTCTGTTGGTGCTGTCACTGTGTATATACATTACATTACTAATCCTGAGTTACCGTATTTTTCGGACTATAGGACGCACCGGACTATAAGGCGCACCCAGGTTTTAGAGGTGGAAAATAGGGAAAAAAATATTTGAAGCAAAAAAAATGTGGTAAAATATTTAATAACATAAATAACATACTATTACATGTGGTGTTATTATATATAATAGTATGTTATTATGTTGGAAGCTGCGGGACCAGTGTGGTGTCTGTGAAGTACGATATGAAGACGCTGGAGGGTGAGTATAAGGGTTCATTTCCACATGCGAGGCACACGTCCGTATCTCGCATGTGGAAACCAAGCTCTGGCGCTGGTACTTTGGAGCGGAGCTGTGCAGCTCCATGTGTTCCTATGCGGCCGCACGCTCCGCTCTGGAGTGCCGGCTCCACAGCTTGGTTTCCACATGCGAGATATGGACGTGTGCCTCGCATGTGGAAATGAGCCCTAAGAATGGGGGCACAGGGCTTATGGTGAAAGCACCACTCCAGCACTGCAAAATAACACTGGAGTGCTGCTTTAAAATCCCATGGGAGAACTATAACTCCCAGCATGTCCTGCAGATCCTATGACATGCTGGGAGTTATAGTTCACCAAAGGAGTGGCAGAGTGCTTTATGTGTTTTGTAAAGACTGACCTCTTAATTGTGGCAGCCAGCCACACTGTGGTGAGGTAAAAGCTGGAGCATCTCATGGCTGCACACACAGAGCCCTCCGTTGTTGTTGCCTTTCCACAGCCTGGACATAAGAGGAAGCTGCAGATTCTAGGTGGGAGTCTGAAGGACCTGTGATGATGTCAGAAGAGGGAGGGCTCTGAGCTGCCATGTGATGCTCAGCCCGCCCACTTCTGACATCACACAGGTCCTCCCTGTGCACCAGACAGCTCAGCGTCCAGCACAGGCAGGTATGCAGCGATCTCCTGGCCCCTGCTGCTGCCTCCTCCTCCCCCGGATACACAGATTCTCCCCGGAATCAGTGCTGGGGAAACGCTGCTTAAGTGCAGCATTCATTTGCTGCTCCCGGCTCACCGCTCAGCTGATCGGTGGGCGGGGAGCAGCTAATAAATATTCACTGCACTTAATCAGCGGGGCCACCTGGTTTCCACAGCAGCTGATTCAGGGCAGCGGGGACATCCTGAAGTGGGATAACAGTGCGATCCCACTGGCTGCTGCCTCCCTCCCCACATGCTATATCCGTACTATAAGACGCACCCACACTTTCCTCCCAAATTTGGAGGAAAAAAAGTGCGTCTTATAGTCGGAAAAATACGGTACATCTTGTATGTACTTTGGTTTAACCCCATCCTCCATTCCCCAGTGTTTACTTCTGTTGTTTTTGTGTATATTTGTATGTTTGGTGTTTTCCTTTATCTCTGTTTGTATTACCTTGTTAGTCTGGTTGGTGTATTACGGTACACAACTACTCCCCTCTTCCCTGGGTGGGGAAGGGTACAGATTGAGGGCGGCTTTAGGAGCTAACACAAGGTACGTGGCCCCAGCATCTTCACCATCAGAAGTAATCGGGGGAACAGGTCAAGCTAAGGCACCCCTAGCATTAGGGACAGGGAAGAATCCCCTGGTCCTGGGACTCCTGACAACAGAGTCGTGACAATAGCAACATGTTTAGACATTGATCACTTTATAAGAATATTATTTTATCAGTGTATATGATATGGTGGTATAATTATAAAACTATGTAGGGACATTATTAAACCAATGTAAGTGGTATTAGTAGAGCACTGTATGGGGGTATTAGTAGAGCACTGTATGGGGGGACTAGAAGAGTACTGTATGAGGATATTAGTAGAGAACTGTATGGGGGTATTAGTAGAGCACTGTATGGGGGTATTAGTAGAGCACTGTATGGGGGCATTAGTAGAGCACTGTATGGGGGTATTAGTAGAGCACTGTATGGGGGGACTAGAAGAGCACTGTATGAGGTTATTAGTAGAGAACTGTATGGGGGTATTAGTAGAGCACTGTATGGGGGTATTAGTAGAGCACTGTATGGGGGGACTAGAAGAGCACTGTATGAGGATATTAGTAGAGAACTGTATGGGGGTATTAGTAGAGCACTGTATGGGGGTATTAGTAGAGCACTGTATGAGGGCATTAGTAGAGCACTGCATGGGGGGACTAGTAGAGCACTGCATGGGGGGACTAGTAGAGCACTATATGGGGGTATTAGTTGAGCACTGTATGAGGGTATTAGTAGAGCAGTGTATGGGGTATTAGAGAATTGTATGAGGGCATTAGTAGAGCACCCTATGGAGGTATTAGTAGAGCACAGTATAGGGTATTAGTAGAGCATAGTATGGGGGCATTAGTAGAGCACCGTATGGAGGTATTAGTAGAGCACTGTATGGGGGTATTAGTAGAGCACAGTATGGGGTATTATTTGAGCACTGTATGGGTGTATGTTATGATCCGGTGACCTTGGAGCCGCATGAAACTTTCTCTGGAGTAGGTGGAAACTATACTGACCGCAGATCCTGAACTGACACCGCAACTAGAAGCAGCCGTGGGGTGTGCCTAACAAACCCTAGACACCTAGACACAGCCGGATGACTAAATACCCCTATAGATGGAAATAGGAATACTACCTTGCCTCAGAGCAGAACCCCAAAGGATAGGCAGCCCCCACGAATATTGAGTGTGAGTAGGAGAAGAAAAGACACACGCAGGCAGAAAACAAGATTTAGCAAAAGAGGCCACTCTAGCTAAATAGGAAAGGATAGGACAGAATACTACGTGGTCAGTATTAAAACCCTTCTAAAAATATCCACAGCAGATAATACAAAATGTTCCACAATCTAACTAAAGACATGGAATGTATATCTGCCACTCCAGAGAATCCAACAAGACTGAGAAAATACTGACACAATCTAAGCTGGACAAGAAAACACAAAAGAATAGCACTGAATCATGAAGCACACAGCATGTGTGCCACAGAAAAAAAAACCAGACACTTATCTTTGCTGATTTGGCAGAAAGGCAGGAGGAACCAGGCAGAGGTCCAACAGCTCCCAACAACAATTGACAACTGGCGAGGACTAATGGATCCTGCACACCTAAATACCCCAGTCAGAACTGCAATCAGCAGAAACACCTGACCAGGACTGCAACTCAGGGACAACTGCATTACCACCTACCACCACCGGAGGGAACCCAAAAGCAGAATTCACAACAGTACCCCCCCCCTTGAGGAGGGGTCACCGAACCCTCACCAGCGCCCCCAGGCCGATCAGGACGAGCCAGATGAAAGTCACGGACCAAATCAGCAGCATGGACATCAGAAGCAAAAACCCAAGAATTATCCTCCTGGCCATAACCCTTCCATTTGACAAGGTACTGAAGCCTCCGCCTCGAAAAACGAGAATCCAAAATCTTCTCAACCACATACTCCAACTCCCCATCAACCAACACAGGGGCCGGAGGATCAACAGAGGGAACAACGGGCACCACATATTTCCGCAATAAAGATCTATGGAAGACATTATGGATAGCAAAAGAGGCCGTAAGCGCCAATCGAAAAGACACCGGATTAATAATCCCAGAATGTTGTGAATTTGCTTTTTGCTCCCTCTAGTGGTTACTAGTTTTTTGACTCTGGTTTTTCTGTCATTCCTTTTATCCGCACCTGGGTCGTTAGTTAGGGGTGTTGCTATATAAGCTCCCTGGACCTTCAGTTCTATGCCTGGCAACGTAGTTATCAGAGCTAGTCTGCTGTGCTCTTGTCTACTGATCCTGGTTCCAGTTATATCAGCTAAGTCTGCCTTTTGCTTTTTGCTATTTGTTTTGGTTTTTGTATTTTTGTCTAGCTTGTTCCAGATCTATATCCTGACCTTTGCTGAAAGCTCTAGGGGGCTGGTGTTCTCCCCCCGGACCGTTAGACGGTTCGGGGGTTCTTGAATTTCCAGTGTGGATTTTGATAGGGTTTTTGTTGACCATATAAGTTACCTTTCTTTATTCTGCTATCAGTAAGCGGGCCTCTCTGTGCTAAACCTGGTTCATTTCTGTGTTTGTCATTTCCTCTTACCTCACCGTCATTATTTGTGGGGGGCTTCTATCCAGCTTTGGGGTCCCCTTCTCTGGAGGCAAGAAAGGTCTTTGTTTTCCTCTACTAGGGGTAGCTAGATTCTCCGGCTGGCGCGTGTCATCTAGAATCAACGTAGGAATGATCCCCGGCTACTTCTAGTGTTGGCGTTAGGAGTAGATATATGGTCAACCCAGTTACCACTGCCCTATGAGCTGGATTTTTGTATTCTGCAGACTTCCACGTTCCTCTGAGACCCTCGCCATTGGGGTCATAACAGTTTGCCAGGCCTGTATTAAATGTTTAATGCATTGCAGAAGAGGGATTATAAGAAAGAAGATTCTGAGTTTTTTTTTTTTTTTTCTCCTTCCCCTTTACCTCAGAGTGGCTATGCTTGCTGCAGACATGAATGTCCAGACCTTGATTACAAGTGTGGACCAGCTGGCTACTCGTGTGCAGGGCATACAAGACTATGTTATCAGAAATCCTAGGTCAGAACCTAAAATACCGATTCCTGAACTGTTTTCCGGAGACAGGTTTAAGTTTAGGAATTTCGTGAATAATTGTAAATTGTTTTTGTCCCTGAGACCCTGTTCTTCAGGAGATTCTGCTCAGCAAGTAAAAATTGTTATTTCGTTCTTATGGGGCGACCCTCAGGATTGGGCTTTTTCGCTGGCGCCAGGAGATCCGGCATTGACTGATCTTGATACGTTTTTTCTGGCGCTCGGTTTACTTTATGAGGAACCCAATCTTGAGATTCAGGCAGAAAAGGCCTTGCTGTCTATGTCTCAGGGGCAGGACGAGGCTGAAGTGTATTGCCAAAAATTTCGGAAATGGTCCGTGCTGACACATTGGAACGAGTGTGCACTGGCCGCTAATTTTAGAAATGGCCTTTCTGAAGCCATTAAGAATGTTATGGTGGGTTTTCCCATTCCCACAGGTCTGAATGATACTATGGCACTGGCTATTCAAATTGACCGGCGGTTGCGGGAGCGCAAAACCGCAAATTCCCTCATGGTGTTGTCTGAACAGACACCTAATTCGGTGCAATGTGATAGAAAAACCGCAAATTCCCTCATGGTGTTGTCTGAACAGACACCTGATTTAATGCAATGTGATAGAATCCTGACTAGAAATGAGCGGAAAATTCATAGACGCCGGAATGGCTTGTGCTACTACTGTGGTGATTCTACACATGTTATCTCAGCATGCTCTAAACGTATAGCTAAGGTTGTTAGTCCTGTCACCGTTGGTAATTTGCAACCTAAATTTATTCTGTCTGTAACTTTGATTTGCTCACTGTCATCTTATCCTGTCATGGCGTTTGTAGATTCAGGTGCTGCCCTGAGTCTCATGGATCTCTCATTTGCTAAGCGCTGTGGATTTACTCTTGAACCATTAGAAAATCCTATTCCTCTTAGGGGTATTGATGCTACACCATTGGCAGCAAATAAACCGCAGTATTGGACTCAGGTTACCATGTGCATGACTCCTGAACACCGCGAGGTGATACGTTTCCTGGTTTTACATAAAATGCATGATTTGGTTGTTTTAGGGCTGCCATGGTTACAGACCCATAATCCAGTCCTGGACTGGAAGGCTATGTCAGTCTCAAGTTGGGGCTGTCGTGGTATTCATGAGGATTCCCTGCCTGTGTCTATTGCTTCTTCTACGCCTTCGGAAGTTCCGGAGTATTTGTCTGATTATCAGGATGTCTTCAGTGAGTCTGAGTCCAGTGCACTGCCTCCTCATAGGGACTGTGACTGTGCTATAGATTTGATCCCAGGCAGTAAATTTCCTAAGGGAAGACTGTTTAATCTGTCGGTACCTGAACATACCGCTATGCGTTCATATATCAAAGAGTCTCTGGAAAAAGGACATATTCGTCCGTCTTCCTCCCCTCTTGGTGCGGGATTCTTTTTTGTGGCAAAAAAGGACGGATCTTTGAGACCTTGTATTGATTATCGGCTTTTAAATAAGATCACTGTCAAATTTCAGTATCCTTTACCGCTGTTGTCTGACTTGTTTGCCCGGATTAAGGGTGCCAAGTGGTTCACCAAGATAGACCTTCGTGGTGCGTACAACCTTGTGCGCATTAAGCAAGGTGATGAATGGAAAACCGCATTCAATACGCCCGAAGGTCATTTTGAGTACTTGGTGATGCCTTTTGGGCTCTCCAATGCGCCTTCAGTTTTTCAGTCCTTTATGCATGACATTTTCCGGAAGTATCTGGATAAATTTTTGATTGTTTATCTGGATGATATTTTGGTTTTTTCTGATAATTGGGATTCGCATGTGGAGCAGGTCAGGTTGGTCTTTAAAATTTTGCGTGAAAATTCTTTGTTTGTCAAGGGCTCAAAGTGTCTCTTTGGTGTACAGAAGGTTCCCTTTTTGGGGTTCATTTTTTCCCCTTCTGCTGTGGAGATGGACCCAGTCAAGGTCCGAGCTATTCTTGATTGGACTCAGCCCTCGTCAGTTAAGAGTCTTCAGAAGTTCTTGGGCTTCGCTAACTTCTACCGTCGTTTTATCGCTAATTTTTCTAGCATTGTGAAACCTTTGACGGATATGACCAAGAAGGGCTCCGATGTAGCTAACTGGGCTCCTGCTGCCGTGGAGGCTTTCCAGGAGTTGAAACGCCGTTTTACTTCGGCGCCTGTTTTGTGCCAGCCTGACGTCTCACTTCCCTTTCAGGTTGAGGTGGATGCTTCGGAAATTGGGGCAGGGGCCGTTTTGTCGCAGAGAGGCCCTGGTTGCTCTGTTATGAAACCTTGTGCCTTTTTCTCTAGGAAGTTTTCGCCTGCCGAGCGAAATTATGATGTGGGCAATCGGGAGTTGTTGGCCATGAAATGGGCATTTGAGGAGTGGCGTCATTGGCTCGAGGGTGCTAAGCATCGTGTGGTGGTCTTGACTGATCACAAAAATCTGATGTATCTCGAGTCTGCTAAACGCCTTAATCCGAGACAGGCCCGCTGGTCATTGTTTTTCTCCCGCTTTGATTTTGTTGTCTCGTATTTACCAGGTTCAAAGAATGTGAAGGCCGATGCTCTTTCTAGGAGCTTTGTGCCTGATGCTCCTGGAGTCGCTGATCCTGTTGGTATTCTTAAAGATGGAGTTATCTTGTCAGCTATTTCTCCGGATCTGCGACGTGTGTTGCAGAGATTTCAGGCTGATAGGCCTGAGTCTTGTCCACCTGACAGACTGTTTGTCCCGGATAAGTGGACCAGCAGAGTCATTTCCGAGGTTCATTCCTCGGTGTTGGCAGGTCACCCGGGAATTTTTGGCACCAGAGATCTGGTGGCCAGGTCCTTTTGGTGGCCTTCCTTGTCTAGGGATGTGCGGTCATTTGTGCAGTCCTGTGGGACTTGTGCTCGAGCTAAGCCTTGCTGTTCTCGTGCCAGCGGTTTGCTCTTGCCCTTGCCTGTCCCGAAGAGACCTTGGACACATATCTCCATGGATTTCATTTCTGATCTTCCGCTATCTCAGGGCATGTCCGTTATCTGGGTGATATGTGATCGCTTCTCCAAGATGGTCCATTTGGTTCCTTTGCCTAAGCTGCCTTCCTCTTCCGATCTGGTTCCTGTGTTTTTCCAGAACGTGGTTCGTTTGCACGGCATCCCTGAGAATATTGTGTCAGACAGAGGATCCCAGTTCGTTTCCAGGTTCTGGCGATCCTTTTGTAGTAGGATGGGCATTGATTTGTCGTTTTCGTCTGCTTTCCATCCTCAGACTAATGGACAGACGGAGCGAACCAATCAGACTTTGGAGGCTTATTTGAGGTGTTTTGTCTCTGCTGATCAGGACGATTGGGTGACATTCTTGCCGTTGGCTGAGTTTGCCCTTAATAATCGGGCTAGTTCCGCCACCTTGGTTTCGCCTTTTTTCTGCAACTCTGGTTTCCATCCTCGCTTTTCTTCGGGTCATGTGGAGCCTTCTGACTGTCCTGGGGTGGATTCTGTGGTGGATAGGTTGCAGCAGATCTGGAATCATGTGGTGGACAACTTGAAGTTGTCACAGGAGAAGGCTCAGCGCTTTGCCAACCGCCGCCGCGGTGTGGGTCCCCGACTACGCGTTGGGGATTTGGTGTGGCTTTCTTCCCGCTTTGTTCCTATGAAGGTCTCCTCTCCCAAATTTAAACCTCGTTTTATTGGGCCTTACAAGATATTGGAAATCCTTAATCCTGTATCTTTTCGTCTGGATCTTCCTGTGTCGTTTGCTATTCACAATGTATTTCATAGGTCCTTGTTGCGGCGGTACATTGTGCCTGTAGTTCCTTCTGCTGAGCCTCCTGCTCCGGTGTTGGTTGAGGGCGAGTTGGAGTACGTGGTGGAGAAGATCTTGGATTCTCGCCTCTCCAGGCGGAGGCTTCAGTACCTGGTCAAGTGGAAGGGCTATGGTCAGGAGGATAATTCCTGGGTGGTCGCCTCTGATGTTCATGCGGCCGATTTAGTTCGTGCCTTTCATGCCGCTCATCCTGATCGCCCTGGTGGTCGTGGTGAGGGTTCGGTGACCCCTCACTAAGGGGGGGGGGTACTGTTGTGAATTTGCTTTTTGCTCCCTCTAGTGGTTACTAGTTTTTTGACTCTGGTTTTTCTGTCATTCCTTTTATCCGCACCTGGGTCGTTAGTTAGGGGTGTTGCTATATAAGCTCCCTGGACCTTCAGTTCTATGCCTGGCAACGTAGTTATCAGAGCTAGTCTGCTGTGCTCTTGTCTACTGATCCTGGTTCCAGTTATATCAGCTAAGTCTGCCTTTTGCTTTTTGCTATTTGTTTTGGTTTTTGTATTTTTGTCTAGCTTGTTCCAGATCTATATCCTGACCTTTGCTGAAAGCTCTAGGGGGCTGGTGTTCTCCCCCCGGACCGTTAGACGGTTCGGGGGTTCTTGAATTTCCAGTGTGGATTTTGATAGGGTTTTTGTTGACCATATAAGTTACCTTTCTTTATTCTGCTATCAGTAAGCGGGCCTCTCTGTGCTAAACCTGGTTCATTTCTGTGTTTGTCATTTCCTCTTACCTCACCGTCATTATTTGTGGGGGGCTTCTATCCAGCTTTGGGGTCCCCTTCTCTGGAGGCAAGAAAGGTCTTTGTTTTCCTCTACTAGGGGTAGCTAGATTCTCCGGCTGGCGCGTGTCATCTAGAATCAACGTAGGAATGATCCCCGGCTACTTCTAGTGTTGGCGTTAGGAGTAGATATATGGTCAACCCAGTTACCACTGCCCTATGAGCTGGATTTTTGTATTCTGCAGACTTCCACGTTCCTCTGAGACCCTCGCCATTGGGGTCATAACACAGAAATCCTATAAGGACCAATAAACCGAGGCTTAAACTTAGGGGAAGAAACCTTCATAGGAACATGACGGGAAGACAACCAAACCAGATCCCCAACCCGAAGCCGGGAACCAACACACCGACGACGGTTAGCAAAACGTTGAGCCTCCTCCTGAGACAACACCAAATTGTCCACCACATGAACCCAAATCTGCTGCAACCTGTCAACCACAGAATCCACACCAGGACAGTCAGAAGGCTCAACCTGCCCAGAAGAAAAAACGAGGATGAAAACCAAAATTACAAAAGAAAGGCGAAACCAAAGTAGCTGAACTAGCCCGATTATTAAGGGCAAACTCGGCCAATGGCAAAAAGGCCACCCAATCATCCTGATCAGCAGACACAAAGCATCTCAAATAGGTCTCCAAGGTCTGATTAGTTCGCTCGGTCTGGCCATTTGTCTGAGGATGAAATGCAGAAGAAAAAGACAAATCAATGCCCAGCCTAGCACAAAAGGCCCGCCAAAACCTAGAAACAAACTGGGAACCTCTGTCGGACACAATATTCTCCGGAATACCATGCAAACGAACCACATGCTGAAAAAACAACGGAACCAACTCTGAAGAGGAAGGCAATTTAGGTAAAGGCACCAAATGAACCATCTTAGAAAACCGGTCACAAACAACCCAGATAACCGACATCCTCTGGGAAACCGGAAGATCAGAAATAAAATCCATAGAAATATGCGTCCAGGGCCTCTCAGGGACCGGCAATGGCAAAAGTAACCCACTAGCACGGGAACAACAAGGCTTGGCCCGCGCACAAGTCCCACAGGACTGCACAAAAGAACGCACATCACGCGACAAGGAAGGCCACCAAGAGGACCTACCAACCAAATCTCTGGTACCAAAAATACCAGGATGACCAGCCAACACGGAACAGTGAACCTCAGAAATCACTCTACTGGTCCATCTGTCAGGAACAAACAATTTCCCCACAGGACAGTGGTCAGGTCTGTCAACCTGAAATTCCTGAAGAACCCGCCGTAAATCAGGGGAAATGTCAGAAAGGACCACCCCTTCTTTCAGAATGCTGACCGGTTCAAGGACCTCAGGAGAATCAGGCAAAAAACTCCTAGAAAGGGCATCAGCCTTAATATTCTTAGAACCCGGAAGATACGAAACCACGAAATCAAAACGGGAAAAAAAACAAGGACCATCGAGCCTGTCTAGGACTCAGCCGTTTGGCAGACTCGAGGTAAATCAGGTTCTTATGATCAGTCAGGACCACAATACGATGCTTAGCTCCCTCAAGCCAATGTCGCCACTCCTCAAACGCCCACTTTATAGCCAACAACTCCCGATTGCCGACATCATAATTGCGTTCAGCAGGCGAAAACTTGCGGGAGAAGAAGGCACACGGTTTCATCAAGGAACCCACAGAATCCCTCTGAGACAAAACGGCCCCTGCCCCAATCTCAGAGGCGTCAATCTCAACCTGAAACGGAAGGGAAACATCCGGTTGGCGCAACACCGGAGCAGAAGTAAATCGGCGTTTAAGCTCCTGAAAGGCAGAGACAGCTGCAGAGGACCCATTCGCCACATCAGCGCCTTTCTTCGTCAAATCGGTCAAGGGTTTAACCACGCTGGAGAAATTAGCAATGAAACGGCGATAAAAATTTGCAAAACCCAAAAATTTCTGAAGGCTCTTCACGGATGTGGGTTGAATCTAATCATAAATGGCCTGAACCTTAACCGGATCCATCTCCATAGATGAGGGAGAAAAAATGAAGCCCAAAAAAGAAACCTTCTGCACCCCAAAGAGGCACTTAGACCCCTTCACAAACAAAGCATTGTCACGAAGGATCTGAAATACCATCCTGACCTGTTCCACATGAGACTCCCAATCATCGGAAAAAATCAAAATATCGTCCAAATATACAATCAAGAATTTATCAACATAAGTCCGGAAGATATCATGCATGAAGGATTGAAAAACCGATGGAGCATTAGTGAGCCCAAGTGGCATCACAAGGTATTCAAAATGACCTTCGGGCGTATTAAACGCAGTTTTCCATTCATCACCCTGTTTAATACGAACAAGATTATATGCCCCCCCGAAGGTCAATGTTAGTAAACCAACTAGCCCCCTTAATCCTAGCAAACAAATCAGAAAGCAAAGGTAAAGGGTATTGAAACTTGATCGTGATCTTATTCAAGAGGTGA
Source organism: Ranitomeya variabilis (assembly GCF_051348905.1). NCBI lineage: Eukaryota > Metazoa > Chordata > Amphibia > Anura > Dendrobatidae > Ranitomeya > Ranitomeya variabilis. The sequence goes on along the minus strand of NC_135233.1, from coordinate 425,115,623 downwards.
TAATCAATACAAGGTCTCAAGGAGCCATCCTTCTTAGCAACAAAAAAAAATCCCGCTCCCAACGGTGAAGAAGATGGCCGAATATGCCCTTTCTCCAAAGACTCCTTAACATAACTCCGCATGGCGGTATGTTCAGGCACAGACAGGTTGAAAAGTCGGCCCTTAGGAAACTTACTGCCTGGAATCAAGTCAATCGCACAATCACAGTCCCTGTGCGGTGGAAGGGAACTGGACTTGGGCCCATCGAATACATCCTGAAAATCAGACAAAAACTGTGGAATTTCAGAAGAGGAAGAAGAGGAGATTGACATCAAAGGAACATCATTATGAACCCCCTGACAACCCCAACTAGTCACAGACATAGACTTCCAATCCAACACAGGATTATGTACCTGCAACCACGGAAAACCCAGCACGATAACATCATGCAAATTATGCAACACCAGAAATCGACAATCTTCCTGATGGGCTGGCGCCATGTGCATGGTCACCTGTGTCCAAAACTAAGGCTTATTTTTAGCCAAAGGTGTAGCATCAATCCCCCTTAAAGGAATAGGGTTCTGCAAAGGCTGCAAGGGAAAACCACAACGCCTGGCAAACTCAAAATCCATTAAGTTCAAGGTGGCACCTGAATCCACAAACGCCATGACAGAAAATGATGACAATGAGCAGATCAAGGACACCGATAACAGAAATTTAGGTTGTACAGTACTGATGGTAAATGAACTAGCGATCCTTTTTGTCCGCTTAGGGCAGACTGAAATGACATGAGAAGCTTCGCCACAATAATAACACAACCTATTCTGACGTCTGAGTCCTTGTCGTTCTGTCCTAGACAGAATCCTATCACACTGCATTGGCTCAGGAATTGGCTCTGAGGACGACGCCACAGCGCGCACAGTTCTACGCTCCCGCAAACGCCGATCTGTCATGATCTCTGCAGGCAGAGATCATAGCAAGCCTATAGAGGGACAAGCTCTCGGAAGATGGAACTATACTGACCATGAACTAAGCCTGCCGCGCAACTAGAAATAGCCAGGTAGCATTTCCTATTTATCGCTAGATGCCCAGCTCTGGCCTAAGACCTAAATAGCTAGCAGAGGGAAATATAAGACCTGGCTCACCTCTAGAGAAATATTCCAAAGAAGACAGTAGCCCCCCACATATAATGACGGTGAGTTCAGATGAAACAACAAACGCAGCAGGAAAATAGTCTTAGCAAATTTGAGGTCCGCTTACTAGATAGCAGAAGACAGATAGTATACTTTCATGGTCAGCAGAAAAACACTAACAAAACACCATCCAGAGATTACCTTAAACTCTGGCATTAACTCATAACGCCAGAGTAGCAATCCCTGATCAACGAGAGCTTTCCAGACACAGTAACAAAACTTCAGCTGTGAACTGGAACAAATAGGCAAAACAAAACATGGACAAAAGTCCAACTTATCTAGTAGTTGTCTAGAAGCAGGAACAAGCACTGAGAGGCATCAGATAACATTGTTGACCGGCAAGAAACCACCAGAGAAATGAGCTTAAATAGCGACACCCACTACTGATGGAACCAGGTGAAACAGGAAAGAGGATGACAAGTCCAATTCCACAAGCGGCCACCGGGGGAGCCCAGAATCCAAATTCACAACAGTACCCCCCCCTCAAGGAGGGGGCACCGAACCCTCACCAGATCCACCAGGGCGACCAGGATGAGCCCTATGGAAGGCACGAACAAGATCAGAAGCATGAACATCAGATGCATTGACCCAAGAATTATCCTCCTGGCCGTAACCCTTCCAGTTGACCAGATACTGGAGTTTCCGTCTGGAAACACGAGAGTCCAAAATTTTCTCCACAACGTACTCCAACTCACCCTCAACCAACACCGGAGCAGGAGGCTCAACTGAAGGTACAACAGGTACCTCATACCTGCGCAATAACGACCGATGAAAAACGTTATGAATGGAAAAGGACGCAGGGAGGTCCAAACGGAAAGAAACAGGATTAAGAATCTCCAATATTCTATAAGGGCCGATGAACCGAGGTTTAAACTTAGGAGAAGAGACCCTCATAGGGACAAAACGAGAAGACAACCACACTAAATCTCCAACACAAAGCCGAGAACCAACACGACGATGACGGTTGGCAAAACGCTGAGTCTTCTCCTGGGACAACTTCAAATTGTCCATAACCTGCCCCCAGATGTGATGCAATCTCTCCACCACCGCATCCACTCCAGGACAATCCGAGGATTCCACCTGACCGGAGGAAAATCGAGGGTGAAACCCCGAATTACAGAAAAACGGGGACACCAAGGTGGAAGAACTGGCCCGATTATTGAGGGCGAACTCTGCCAATGGCAAAAAAGCAACCCAATCATCCTGGTCAGCAGAGACAAAACACCTCAGATATGTCTCAAGGGTCTGATTAGTCCGCTCGGTCTGGCCATTAGTCTGAGGGTGAAAAGCAGATGAAAAAGACAAATCTATGCCCATCCTAGCACAGAATGCCCGCCAAAATCTAGACACAAATTGGGTACCTCTGTCAGAAACAATATTCTCAGGAATACCGTGCAATCGGACAACATTCTGAAAAAACAGAGGAACCAACTCAGAAGAAGAAGGCAACTTGGGCAGAGGAACCAAATGGACCATTTTAGAGAAACGGTCACAGACCACCCAGATGACAGACATCTTCTGGGAAACAGGCAGATCTGAAATAAAATCCATCGAGATGTGTGTCCAAGGCCTCTTAGGAATAGGCAAGGGCAACAGCAGTCCGCTAGCCCGAGAACTACAAGACTTGGCCCGAGCACAAACGTCGCATGACTGCACAAAGACTCGCACATCTCGTGACAGGGAAGGCCACCAGAAGGATCTTGCCACCAAATCCCTGGTACCAAAAATTCCGGGATGACCTGCCAATGCAGAAGAATGTACCTCAGAGATGACTCTGCTGGTCCAATCATCCGGAACAAACAGTCTATCAGGCGGACAACGATCCGGTCTATCCGCCTGAAACTCTTGCAAGGACCGCCGCAGATCAGGAGAAACGGCCGACAAAATTACTCCCTCCCCAAGGATACCTGTGGGTTCAGAATTACCAGGAGAGTCCGGGTCAAAACTCCTAGAAAGGGCATCTGCCTTAACATTCTTAGAACCCGGTAGGTATGACACCACAAAATTAAAGCGAGAAAAAAATAAAGACCAGCGCGCCTGTCTAGGATTCAGGCGTCTGGCAGTCTCAAGATAAATCAAATTTTTGTGGTCAGTCAATACCACCACCTGATGCCTAGCCCCCTCGAGCCAATGGCGCCACTCCTCAAACGCCCACTTCATGGCCAAAAGCTCCCGATTCCCAACATCATAATTCCGCTCTGCGGGCGAAAATTTGCGAGAAAAGAAGGCACAAGGCCTAATGACGGAGCAGTCGGAACCTTTCTGCGACAACACTGCCCCAGCTCCGATCTCCGAAGCGTCAACCTCAACCTGAAAAGGCAGATTCACATCAGGCTGACGCAACACAGGGGCAGAGGCAAAACGGCGCTTAAGCTCCTGAAAGGCCTCTACAGCATGAGGGGACCAATTAGCAACATCAGCGCCTTGTCTGGTCAAATCAGTCAGTGGTTTAACGACATCCGAAAAACCAGCAATAAATCGGCGGTAAAAGTTGGCAAAGCCCAAAAATCTCTGAAGACCCTTAAGAGAGGAGGGCTGAGTCCAGTCACAAATAGCTTGCACCTTGACGGGATCCATCTCAATGGAAGAGGGAGAAAAAATATACCCCAAAAAGGAAATTTTCTGGACCCCAAAAACGCACTTAGACCCCTTCACACATAAAGAATTAGACCGCAGAACCTGAAAAACTCTCCTGACCTGCTGGACATGAGAGTCCCAGTCATCAGAAAAAATCAGAATATCATCCAGATATATTATCATAAATTTATCCAGAAAATCGCGGAAAATATCATGCATAAAAGACTGGAAAACTGAAGGGGCATTAGAAAGACCAAAAGGCATGACCAAATACTCAAAGTGGCCCTCGGGCGTATTAAATGCGGTCTTCCACTCATCCCCCTGCCTGATCCGCACCAAATTATACGCCCCACGAAGATCAATTTTAGAGAACCACTTAGCACCCTCTATACGAGCAAACAAATCAGTAAGCAATGGCAATGGGTATTGATACTTAACAGTGATCTTATTCAGAAGCCGATAATCAATACATGGTCTCAAAGAGCCGTCTTTTTTTGAGACAAAGAAAAACCCAGCTCCCAAGGGAGAAGAAGATGGACGAATATGTCCCTTTTCCAAAGACTCCTTTATATATTCCCGCATAGCAGCATGTTCCGGCACAGACAAATTAAACAAACGACCCTTTGGATATTTACAACCCGGTATCAAATCTATGGCACAATCGCACTCACGGTGCGGAGGTAACGACCCAAGCTTGGGTTCGTCAAAGACGTCTTGATAATCAGAGAGGAACTCAGGGACTTCAGAGGGAATGGACGACGAAATAGAAACCAAAGGTACGTCCCCATGAATACCCTTACATCCCCAGCTCAACACAGACATTGCTCTCCAATCCAAGACTGGGTTGTGAGACTGCAACCATGGCAATCCCAGTACCAAATCGTCATGTAAATTATACAGCACCAGGAAACGAATAATCTCCTGGTGATCCGGATTGATACGCATGGTTACTTGTGTCCAGTATTGTGGTTTATTATTAGCCAATGGGGTGGAGTCAATCCCCTTCAGAGGAATAAGAGTCTCCAAAGGCTCTAAATCAAAACCACAACGATTGGCAAAGGACCAATCCATAAGACTCAGAGCGGCGCCAGAGTCAACATAGGCGTCCGTGGCAATGGATGACAAAGAACAAATCAGGGTTACAGACAAAATAAACTTAGACTGAATGGTGCCAATGGAAACAGACTTATCAAGCTTCTTTGTACGCCTAGAGCATGCTGATATAACATGAGTAGAATCCCCACAATAGAAACACAATCCATTCTTCCGTCTAAAATTCTGTCGCTCGCTCCTGGACAGAATTCTATCACACTGCATACTTTCTGGCGTCTTTTCCATAGACACCGCCAGATGGTGCACCGGTTTGCGCTCCCGCAGACGCCTATCAATCTGAATAGCCATTGTCATGGACTCATTCAGACCTGCAGGCAAAGGGAACCCCACCATAACATCCTTAACGGCATCAGAGAGACCTTCTCTGAAAGTTGCCGCCAAGGCGCACTCATTCCACTGAGTAAGCACAGACCATTTACGGAATTTTTGGCAGAAAACTTCAGCTTCGTCTTGCCCCTGAGATAGTGCCATCAAAGTTTTTTCTGCCTGAAGTTCCAAATGAGGTTCCTCATAAAGCAAGCCCAAGGCCAGAAAAAACGCATCCACATCGCGTAACGCAGGATCCCCTGCTGGCAATGAGAAGGCCCAATCTTGAGGGTCACCCCTGAGCAAGGAAATCACAATCCTAACCTGCTGAGCAGGGTCTCCAGCTGAACGAGACTTCAGGGACAAATAAAGCTTACAATTATTTCGGAAATTCTGGAAGCTAGCTCTATTCCCTGTGAAGAACTCCGGCAAAGGAATTCTCGGCTCAGATACCGGAGCATGTACCACAAAATCTTGTAAATTTTGTACTTTCGTGATGAGATTATTCAAACCCGCAGTTACACTCTGGAGATCCATTATTGTCAGGTGCACACAGAGCATACAGAGATTAGGAGGAGAGAGAGAAAAAAGACTGCAGCAAGGCAGACTGGAGGAAAAAAAAAAAAAAAAAATTCCAGCAGACTTCTTATAACTCTCCTTTCTCAACCTGGGTCTTTAACACTTTATTGGCCGGTCAAACTGTCATGATCTCTGCAGGCAGAGATCATAGCAAGCCTATAGAGGGACAAGCTCTCGGAAGATGGAACTATACTGACCATGAACTAAGCCTGCCGCGCAACTAGAAATAGCCAGGTAGCATTTCCTATTTATCGCTAGATGCCCAGCTCTGGCCTAAGACCTAAATAGCTAGCAGAGGGAAATATAAGACCTGGCTCACCTCTAGAGAAATATTCCAAAGAAGACAGTAGCCCCCCACATATAATGACGGTGAGTTCAGATGAAACAACAAACGCAGCAGGAAAATAGTCTTAGCAAATTTGAGGTCCGCTTACTAGATAGCAGAAGACAGATAGTATACTTTCATGGTCAGCAGAAAAACACTAACAAAACACCATCCAGAGATTACCTTAAACTCTGGCATTAACTCATAACGCCAGAGTAGCAATCCCTGATCAACGAGAGCTTTCCAGACACAGTAACAAAACTTCAGCTGTGAACTGGAACAAATAGGCAAAACAAAACATGGACAAAAGTCCAACTTATCTAGTAGTTGTCTAGAAGCAGGAACAAGCACTGAGAGGCATCAGATAACATTGTTGACCGGCAAGAAACCACCAGAGAAATGAGCTTAAATAGCGACACCCACTACTGATGGAACCAGGTGAAACAGGAAAGAGGATGACAAGTCCAATTCCACAAGCGGCCACCGGGGGAGCCCAGAATCCAAATTCACAACACCGATCTATCTGAATGGCCAGAGACATAGAATCACTCAGACCGGAAGGCGTGGGAAACCCCACCATAACATCTTTAACGGATTCAGAAAGACCCTTTCTGAAAATTGCCGCCAAAGCATCATCATTCCATTTTGTCAACACAGACCATTTTCTAAATTCCTGACAATACAATTCTGCCGCCTCTTGACCCTGAGACAGGGCCAACAAGGTCTTCTCCGCTTGATCCACAGAATTCAGTTCATCATATAATAATCCTAAAGCCTGAAAAAAGGAGTCTACATTAAGCAAAGCAGGATTCCCAGATTCCAGGGAAAATGCCCAATCCTGTGGATCACCACGCAGCAGGGAGATGACGATTTTAACCTGCTGAATGGAATCACCGGAGGATCGAGGTCTCAAACCAAAAAACAGTTTACAATTGTTTTTAAAACTCAAAAATTTGGACCTGTCACCAAAAAACAAATCAGGAGTAGGAATCTTCGGTTCTAAAACAGGAGTCTGAACAATATAATCAGAAATACCCTGTACCCTAGCAGAAAGCTGGTCTACACGAGAAGCTAATTCCTGAACATCCATGCTAGCACAAGACTCTTCAGCCACCCATAGATAAAGAGGGAAAAAAAGACAAAACAGACTGCAGAAAAAAAATGGCTCAACACCTTTCTTCCCCTTCTTCTGAGATGCATTTAGCTCATTATTGGCCAGTTGTACTGTTATGATCCGGTGACCTTGGAGCCGCATGAAACTTTCTCTGGAGTAGGTGGAAACTATACTGACCGCAGATCCTGAACTGACACCGCAACTAGAAGTGGCCGTGGGGTGTGCCTAACAAACCCTAGACACCTAGACACAGCCGGAGGACTAAATACCCCTATAGATGGAAATAGGAATACTACCTTGCCTCAGAGCAGAACCCCAAAGGATAGGCAGCCCCCACGAATATTGACTGTGAGTAGGAGAAGAAAAGACACACGCAGGCAGAAAACAAGATTTAGCAAAAGAGGCCACTCTAGCTAAATAGGAAAGGATAGGACAGAATACTACGTGGTCAGTATTAAAACCCTTCCAAAAATATCCACAGCAGATAATACAAAGTTCCACAATCTAACTAAAGACATGGAATGTATATCTGCCACTCCAGAGAATCCAACAAGACTGAGAAAATACTGACACAATCTAAGCTGGACGAGAAAACACAAAAGAATAGCACTGAATCATGAAGCACACAGCATGTGTGCCACAGAAAAAAAAAAACAGACACTTATCTTTGCTGATTTGGCAGAAAGGCAGGAGGAACCAGGCAGAGGTCCAACACCTCCCAACAACAATTGACAACTGGCAAGGACTAATGGATCCTGCACACCTAAATACCCCAGTCAGAACTGCAATCAGCAGAAACACCTGACCAGGACTGCAACTCAGGGACAACTGCATTACCACCTACCACCACCGGAGGGAACCCAAAAGCAGAATTCACAACAGGTGTATTAGTAGAGCACTGTATGGGGGACTAGTAGAGCACTGTATGAGGGCATTAGTAGAGCACTGTATGGAGGTATTAGTAGAGCACTATATGGGGGTATTAGTAGAGCACTGTATGGGGTATTAGAGAACTGTATGAGGGCATTAGTAGAGCACTGTATGAGGGTATTAGTAGAGCACTGTATGGAGGTATTAGTAGAGCACTGTATGGGGTATTAGAGAACTGTATGAGGGCATTTGTAGAGCACTGTATAAGGGTATTAGTAGAGCACAGTATGGGGTATTAGTAGAGCACAATATGGGGGTATTAGAGTACTATATGGGGCATTAGTTGAGTACTGTATGGGGGTATTAGTATAGCACTGTATGGGGGACTAGTAGAGCACAATATGGGGGTATTAGTAGAGCACTGTATGAGGGTATTAGTAGAGCACTGTATTGGGGACTAGTAGAGCACAATATGAGGGTATTAGTAGAGCTCTGTATGGGGGCATTAGTAGAGCACTGTATGGGGGTATTAGTAGAGCACTGTATGGGGTATTGGTTGAGCACTGTATGGGGGTATTAGTAGAGCACTGTATGGGGGACTAGTAGAGCACAGTATGGGTTTATTAGTAGAGCAGTGTATGTTTTATTAGTAAAGCACTGTATGGGGGTATTAGTAGAGCACTGTATGGGGGGACTAGTAGAGCACAGTATGGGGGTATTAGTAGCGCACTGTATGAGGTATTAGTAGAGGACTGTATGAGGATATTAGTAGAGAACTGTATGGGGGACTAGTAGAGCAATGTATGAGGGCATTAGTAGAACACTGTATGGAGGTATTAGTAGAGCACTGTATGGGGTATTAGAGAACTGTATGAGGGTATTAGTAGAGCACTGTATGAGGGTATTTGTAGAGCACTGTATGGGGGTATTAGTAGAGCACTGTATGAGGGTATTAGTAGAGCACAGTGTGGAGTATTAGTTGAGCACTGTATGGAGGTATTAGTAGAGCACTGTATGGGGGACTAGTAGAGCACTGTATGGGGGGACTAGTAGAGCACAATATGGGGGTATTAGTAGAGCACTGTATGAGGGTATTAGTAGAGCACTGTATGGGGGTATTAGTAGAGCTCTGTATGAGGGTATTAGTAGAGCACTGTATGGGGTATTAGTAGAGAACTGTATGGGGTATTAGTAGTGCACAGTATGGGGGTATTAGTAGAGCACCGTATGGGGGAACTAGTAGAGCACAATATGGGGGTATTAGTAGTGCACAGTATGAGGGTATTAGTAGAGCACTGTATGAGGGTATTAGTAGAGCACTGTATGAGGGTATTAGTAGAGCACTGTATGGGGTATTAGTAGAGCACTGTATGGGGTATTAGTAGTGCACAGTATGAGGGTATTAGTAGAGCACTGTATGAGGGTATTAGTAGAGCTCTGTATGAGGGTATTAGTAGAGCACTGTATGGGGTATTAGTAGTGCACAGTATGGGGGTATTAGTAGTGCACAGTATGAGGGTATTAGTAGTGCACAGTATGGGGGTATTAGTAGAGCACCGTATGGGGGAACTAGTAGAGCACAATATGGGGGTATTAGTAGTGCACAGTATGAGGGTATTAGTAGAGCACTGTATGAGGGTATTAGTAGAGCACTGTATGAGGGTATTAGTAGAGCACTGTATGGGGTATTAGTAGTGCACAGTGTGAGGGTATTAGTAGAGCACTGTAAGGGATATTAGTAGAGCACTGTATGGGGGTATTTTCTTGGTTGTTGTGTGCCACTATTTAGGCACCATAGCGCATATTATTTGCAGTTGTGTATGGCGGTGGCAGCGCTGTAAAGCATTGCTATTTAGGCATAGTATTTAATCATTTCTCCACTCATGGTTAGTGGTTGGGTGAAGCCATTTATTGTCACTACTGTGTTTTCTCTTTTTAGTTTCAATAATTTTTATTTTCAATAACATAGTAATTGAACAGCACTTTCCCTTACATGGGAATTCAATAAGAAAAAACATACATATATTAACTCAAATTCAAAGATACAAATATGACAAGACAAGAACATGGGGAGACATAAAAGAGGGAAAATGGGGAGGGTAATGAGATGCTGCACTTTATTTCGTGATAAGCTGTAGTATATTTACCAGACAAGGTTATACTATGTTCCATTTTATGAGTTCTGCCTCCCACCTCCTCGCACCCCACCCCACGCCGGCTCGACCCCAGTGTCATCAGAATCTCCCACAGGATAGAGTCTCAAATAGATAGAGTCAAGGTTTGTTCAAGATTTAAGTTCGCGTTAAGATCTATCCACGGTTTCCAAACCTGGTAGAAGGTTTCCCACACATCTTCCCTAGTCGCATGTATACGTTCATATAAGAGGATTGAATTCATTTTATCTCTAACTGTCTGGACAGAGAGAAACGGCGACCTCCAGCTGGTAGCTATATGTAGCTTAGCAGCCATAAGCAGTTGGCCTATCAGCTTGTGGAATTTATTAGTGAATCCAGGGTATTTGGCTCCCAAGAGGAATGTGGCCGGGTCAGGTTGTATTGTCCCGCCATACATTTTTCCAATTATTAATCCTACTTCCTGCCACATAGCTGAGGCTACTGGACATTCCCACCAAATATGCTTCATATCTCCCACTGCGCCACATCCTCTAAAGCATTGATCTGAAATGTTGGGGTATATAGCGTGGAGTTTACTTGGGACTTGGTATGTTCTGTGTAAGACCTTAATGGATGTCTCTGCCAAGGAGGCTTGATGACTACCCCTGGAAATTGTGTCACAGCTTCGTCTCCAATTTTCCAAAGTTAGTTGGAAACCTAGATCTTCCTCCCACTGTTTCATGTATTGCAGTTTGTCAACACCATGTGCTGCATTGAGGCATCCGTACAGCAGAGAAATAGTTCCTCTTCCCAGTGGGTCATCCATGCATCTCTGTTCAAAGCCAGTCGCGCAAAAAGGGATTTTCCGTTGTAGAAACTGTTCCGCAAAATGGAAAACCTGATAGGTACGGAAGGTTTCGCTAATGGGTGGGTTGTATTTATGAAGGAATTCTTGTCTAGATAAAATTATATTAAAGGGTGAGCAGAGGTGCTTTAGAGTAGTAATTCCGTTTACTTTCCACCAAGCAAAAGAACGTGGGTCAAGTCCTGGTGGGAACATGGGGTTGCAGAAGAGGGGGGTCAGTGGGGCAGACCCAGATTGGAGTTCGAATTTAAATCTTACCTTCCTCCAAAGGATCAGGGAATGTGCTGTGAAAGGTGCTGTGATGTGTAGACTCTTTGGTAGTTTTTGTGTGGACCACATAAGGCCCGGCAAGGAAAACGGAAGTAGAAGGAACGATTCCAGGTCAACCCATCTCGGAGCACGGTTGACAGCGCAGGCATTAGTCAATTGGGCTAACTGAGCCGCTTTGTAGTACAGTGTGAAGTTAGGCATGGAAAGCCCCCCCAGTCTTCTATGTATGAACATAGTTTTTTGACGGATTCTGGGTTTTTTCCCCTGCCAGATAAATTTTGAAATTATAGAGTGAACCTCGCGTAGGGTCTCATGGGGTAATGATATGGGGAGAGAGCGGAATAAGTACAGAAATCTAGGCAAAGAGACCATTTTAATTGCATGCAATCTGCCCAACCAGGTTAATTTCATGGCAGACCATCTAGCTAAGTCAGCTCGGAGATTTTTTATTAATGGGAGATAATTCCACTTAAATAGGGTCGACTTATGAGAGGTAAGGTTGACACCGAGATAAGTTATATAGTGTTCATTCTTTGTAAATTTAAACTGGGAGATAATATTTGTTTGCATGTCCTTATTGGTGTTAAGGAATAAAGCTTCGGATTTGTCAACATTAATTTTGAGTCCTGAGATCGACTCAAATTTACGTAAAACTGAAAATAAATTTGGGAGAGTGGTGAGTGGGCTAGATAGAGTCAACAGTAAATCATCTGCAAATAAGCTTGCCTTATACTGTGCGCCAAGTCCTACAGGCCCAAGTATGCTTGGATTAAGCCTTATTGCCTCGGCTAGTGGTTCCATGGCCATGGCAAACAGGGCTGGAGAAAGTGGACAGCCCTGCCTCGTCCCCCTTTGTATGTTGATAGGAGTAGGTTTAGTTGACGGGAGTTTCAGATAGGCTGTAGGACTGTCGTACAATAGTTGGAGGCATGAAATAAGGGTGCGAGGGATGCCAAATCTGGAAAGGACTTCAAATAAATAGGACCACGAGACCGAGTCGAAAGCTTTTTCTATGTCTAAAGCTAATAGTAGTAGGGGTTGCTTATGGTAGTTTGCTGAATGTATAATATTTAGATTTCTTCTAATATTATCGGGACCTTGTCTATTAGGTATGAACCCCACTTGGTCACGGTGGATAAGGGTGGGTAGAAATTTGTTGAGCCTAGTGGTAATAATGGATGTAAAGAGTTTGAGGTCAACATTTAGCAATGATATAGGTCTATAATTCTTGGGAAGGAGGTGGTCTTTCTTTGGTTTGGGGATTACCGTCACATGGGCAATATAGAATTCAGGGGGCATTTGGGTGCCATTTAGTAGAGCGTTACAGTAAGTTTTAATGTATGGTATGAGGATGTTTGTAAATTTCTTGTAATATAGTGCCGTGAGGCCGTCAGGTCCGGGAGCTTTGTTTTTTTTTAGGTTTTTAATTACTGCAGAAATTTCATCTTCAGATATTGGTGCATGCAGTTGGTCTAGCGAGGAGTTGGGAATTTTAGGTAATTTCAATTCATCTAGGAAGGAGGATAAGGATTGCGGTGAAGAAGTCTGTGGGGAGGTATATAGTTTCTGATAATAGTCTCGGAATGTTTCGTATACTATATCCGGGTGTGCGGAAATTTTGCCTTTGGAGTCTTTGATGGAGGTGACATTATTTAAAGATTCTCTGCATCTGAGTCTACGTGCTAACATGCCAGAAGGTTTATTTGCATATTTATAAAAAGTTGACTTGGTCCATGTTAACGCTCTCTCTGTTTTGTTCGTAAGAATAGTGTCTAATTGTTGCTTAGTGTCTCTGATTTGTTTAATCAGAAAGAGGGAAGTGGTGGCCTGGTTAGCAAGTTCGAGTTTCATAAGTTTAGTCTCTAAGCGCGTTTGTAATTCAGATCTTTGTTTCTTTTTATTGGACGCAATTTTGATTAGGGAGCCAGTAATAAATTTTTTATGTGCCATCCACACTACTCCAGGAGAGGTGTCATCAGTGGAATTAGTCTGGAAATACAGTCTCAACTCCTCTTTAATTTTAGAGAGTATAACAGGGTCAGTAAGTAAGGATTCGTTCAGTCTCCATTTGAATAATTTAGAAGTGGTAACATTGAATTTAAATGTTGATAGGACAACATCATGGTCAGACCATGATGATGGAAAATGACGAGAGAATAGGACAGACGGGATCGTTCTTGCAGTAGTTAAGTGTAGGTCTATTCGAGAATAGGACTGGTGTGCAGGTGAGAAGTATGTGTAGCCCTTTACAGGACCGTTTAGTTCCCTCCATACATCGACCAGGCAATTGTCTTTTATTAGGTGTTGGATTTTCTTTTTGTCAGCTTTTGTTAAATCCGATCGTTTCTGAGCGCTGCTATCTAATTTAGGATTAATGATAAAGTTAAAGTCGCCGCACCAGATAAGGTGGTCGTACGTAAGAGTGGCTAATTTTGATATAATTAGCTGGAAGACCAATCTCTGGGAAGATGCGGGTAAATAGCTATTAACAATGCAAATTGTCTGATTTTGTGATGTTCCAAGAGTAATAAGGAATCTGCCCTCTGAGTCCGAATGTGTGCTGATGAGCTGAAATGGGAAGTTATTCCTAATGAAAGTGGCGACACCTCTCGTTTTTTTATCCCAGTTGGACATATAGTGTTGTGAATATTTGGCATCAAAGTGCTTAGGGTGGGAGGAGGTGGAAAAATGGGTCTCCTGGAGACAAATAATGTCTGGTGCGTGTTTTAAGTAATCAAGAAAAGCTTTCTTACGTTTAATGGGTGAGTTGAACCCTCTGACATTATGAGAAATAACATTACACATTTTTCAGTGAATATTTACCGCTGAAGAATGAGGAGGCTAGGGCAGGAACCAGAATCGTATGTCCAATTAGCAAACGTTGAATTAATTGGTAAGTGCAGTGATGATCTCTGTGGGAAAACAATAGGAAGGAAACAGACTGTGGGGAGACAAAGACAAACATAACAGTTAATAATAACAAACGGATATCATATCCGAGAAGTATGGCGATCTGGTTTACCATATTAAGTGGAGTACCAGGTGTCGCCAAGTTTAGGCAGCATGTTGTAGACCCGACATTTAGGCTCTTGGAAAAGTAATATGTGTAGAGGGGAAAGGGATAGAAAGAAGCAGGAGAGAGATGGAAGGAAGAAAAAAAAAAAAAAAGGGAGGGGGAGGAAAGGGAGATGAAAGGTGAGGGGGGGAGGGAAGAGGGAAGGGAGGGGGAAGAGGGAAGAGAGAGGGAAGAGGGGAGGCAGGGGGGAGGGGGAGGAGGGAAGGGGGGGGAGAGAGAAAAGGGAAGGGAGGGGAGAGGGGGAAGAGGGAAGGGAGGGGGAGGGGGAAGAGGGAAGGGAGGGGGAAGAGGGAAGGGAGGGGGAAAAGGGGTGGGAGGGGGGAGGGGAAAAGAAGGGGGGAGACGGGACGGAAAAAGGGGGGGGTAGGGGGGGAAATGGGTGAGAGGGGGAAGAGGTGATGGGGTGAGGTAAGAAAGGATAGGGAGAGGAGAGAAGGGAGAAGGAGGGAGAGGAAGAAGAAAAGGAGAAAACTGCAGTATGGGAATTATTTGGGAGGAAGTAGGGGGAGATCAGAGCAGAGCAAGGTAGGGGAAGGATAGGGTCAATTAGGGATGCAGCAATCTGGTGGGCCACTTACAATTAATGTCAAAATAGAATATCTATATGAACATTTAGTATACAACTACCAACTCTGGAGGGCAGAGAGGAGAGGCAGTTAAGAGCCATCATCCCCTTCCCCCTCAATTCCAGGAGCAATCAGGATAAACAGTAACGGCCTGCTCCGCCCCTCGGAAATCAAGATGGATAATCTTGTAATTTGGACATATCAGACGACCCGTGTGTTTTGGCTCCTTGTTCTGGGAATATTTTGCCATTCTCTTGATGGTCTTGGTTTTCTCTGTGGCATGGCTGAAGTCTCTATAGAAATCGGGATCCCAGCTTTGAGCATGGCTTGTTTCCCTTCTTCTAGTGAACGGCAGGTGTACAGTTGAGAGTTATATGTAAAGATGAGGGCAAAGGGGAAGTTCCATCTGTATTTGATCTGCGCCGTCTGCAAGGCTGATGTTACTGGTTTGAGGGATCTCCTTCTGGCAAGGGTGGTTGATGCGATATCCGCGTAGATATGTACTGAAGATGGTAGTCCCGGCAGGTCTGGATTTTCACGTGCAGCATTCAGGATTAGATCTCGAGCCTCCTCATAATGTAGTTTTAGGATCACATCCCTGGGTATATCATTATTACGTGGTCTGCCCAGGGCTCTATGGATTCTGGTGATATGCAGCATGGACTGATCTGTGTCAGGGAGCAGCGCGGTAAAGAGGGCAGTAGCAGTGTCTTTGAGAGCTACAATATTTTCGGGAAGTCCCCTGATCCGCAGATTACCCCGACGTGATCTGTTCTCATAGTCTTCGCATCGGAGTTCCAGTTCTGCGACACGTTCTGCGTGTAGTTTGAGGGTTTCGCGATCTTCTTCCAACGCGTCTGCAGTTGCGTCCATCTTTTCCTCCAGAGCCACCGTACGCTGCATAATATCCTGTATCTGAGAAGAGATCTTCTGCATGGCTGAAGTAAGCTCAGATCGAAAAGTCTCTTGCAAGGATTTGGTAAGGGTTGCCGTGGAGATCGTTGTCTCCATATGGGTACTGGTCTCATCTTGGTCCATTATATCTCCTGTGTTTCCTGTAGAGACCGAGGGAAGAGGAGTCGTAGTAGTCATTTTGGAAATGCTGCTACTCTGAAGAAGGTCTGCAATATTGCGGCCTGGTGTTTGTGCCGCACCTCCCTTCCTAGGCATCGTCAGGAGGATCTCCTGAGGGAGCAGTGAGTCCAGTTGCGGTGTGCTTGGCGTAATTCAGGTGCTGATTAGGGCCTAAATAAGTAAGTCGGGTAGCGGAGATCAGCAAGATATAACTATCATCGCTGAAAGCCGCACATGCGCCTCCAAGAAGAGGATTTTTTAGATAATCCTCATAGTGTGCACAGAATTAGAGCCCAACATGGACACTAGGTGTCACTATTGTAGTAGTGGGGGCAAACAGTGGCTAGTTGAGTCTTTTTTGTATATTATAAAATGTACTTCTAGCTCCGATATTGGGCACCAGATGTCGCTAGATGTCTGTCAAGTAGTGGAGAAAATCAGTCTAGGAGATAATCCATTTCTCAATGTAGTAAGAAATTACTGTAGAAATTGAGTTGCAGCTGAATATAAACAAAAAGGTATGGGAGAGCAGGAAGTGAAGATCCTCCACAAAATACTCCTGGATCAAGTCCAACCTTGTGTCCACTAAGGGGAGTTATTTTTATGATTTTTAATTAGTTAAATTCAATGAGTAACTAGTGCTGGGCAGGAGCTCCATAAAGATGTGACTGTTCCTCCTGACTCATAGTTGTTAACTCCCTCAGGCTGTATTTTTGTCTCCCTGCAAGATGGTGACTATTGGCGCCAAAAAAAAAAAAAAAAAAAAAAAAAAAAAAAAAAAAGAAAAAGAAAGATCAGGGAGAGGGAGAGCATGTACGGCGCTCCCAGGGTCTTGCATGCACTGCAGCCAGTCACCCCACCTCGGACACCGAACCGGCAGGTGAGTGATCACTTAGAAGGTGAAGCGGGATCTCCCCGCTGGTGACCGGGGCCACAGTCTGTCATATATTGCAGTGCTCCGGTGTTAAGATGGCCGCCGCGTCTTCTAACTGCTGCCGATCGTCCGCTCTAACTGCTCCCCACTCACCGGATCTTCTCAGGGCAGCGCCGCGATCCTGGGCGTGTTCCCTCGCGCCGGCACTCACACCGCTGCTCCTCTGCCACCGGAGCAGTGCGCTTCTGCCTCTGGGTTCCAGCCCACGTGTAGCGATGTCGGCTCACAGTGGAGGCGCTCCGTCTCTCGTCGGCGCGGCGGGCACCGGTAAGTGTGTCAGCCCGGGTGTGTGTGGGACACCGTGGATCCTTCAATCTAGGGTCCGCCGGGCGAAAAAAAGCCTAATTCCACCCTGTTTTCCAAAAGGGACCGAGGAGCACTTCCAAGGCACGTCTGCTCGGTTCCTGGTCCAGGCCACGCCCCTCGTGTTTTCTCTTTTTAAATCATAATGACAACCCAAAACATCCAAATGACCCCGATCTAAAGTTCACACACCCTGGTGATTTTGGCCTGATCACATGCACAGAAGTTGACACAAATGGGTGTGAATGGCTACTAAAGGTAACATCCTCACCTGTGACCTGTTCGCCTGTAATCAGTGTGTGTGGATAAAAGATGAGTGAGTTTCTGGGATCCAGACAGACTCTTGCATATTTCATCCAGCCACTGACGTTTCTGGATTGTGAGTCATGGGGAAAGCAAAGGAATTGTCAACGGATCTACGGGAAAAGGTAGTTGAACTGTATAAAACAAGAAAGGATACAAAAAGATATCCAGGGAATTGATAATGCCAGTCAGCAGTGTTCACACTGTGATTAAAAAATGGAAAATCAGGGGCTCTGTAACAACAAAACCACGGTCAGGTAGAGAAACAAAAATGTCATCCACAACTGCCAGGAAAATTGTTCGGGTTGCAAAGAAAAAGCCACAAATAACATCAGTTGAAATACAGGACTCTCTGAAAACTATACAAAACCTACAAGAAACAAAATAAGCAAAAACCCTGCTGTAACTAAATAAGTAAAAAGCAAAAAGTGCATTTAAATAACTCAGGGTTCTTAGTAATACTGTTTTTGATCCAAAATAGCATAAAAACCATCCCATGGTCGACAAGGTGACCCTGATGGGGACGGTCCTACGCTGTCTAATATTAAAAACCTTACCATGTGTCAGAGTTGACCTCAGTGTGTGAATAAGGGCAGACAAAAGGACAGGGTCCCGATCTATGAACACCATTGAAAACTAGCGGTGTGGCTGTTTCAAGATGCACAATAAGGAGGCATTTGAAGAAAAATGGTCTGCATGGTCGAGTCACCAGAAGAAAACCATTACTGCGCAAATGCCACAAAGTATCTCACCTACAATATGCAAAACAGCACAGAGACAAGCCTCAAAACTTCTGGAACAAGGTCATTTGGAGTGATGAGACCAAAATTAAACTTTTTGGCCACAACCCTAAACGTTACATTTGGAGAGAGGTCAACAAGGCCTATGATGAAAGGAACATCATTCCTACTGTAAAGCACGGAGGTGAATCGCTGATGTTTTGTGAATGTGTGAGCTTCAAAGGCACAGGAAACTTGGTGAAAGTTGAAGGAAAGATGAATGCAGCACGTTATCAGCAAATACTGGAGGCTAATTTGCACTCATCAGCCCTGAAGCTGCACATGGGACGTACTTGGACGTTCCAACATGACAACGACTCAAAACACAAGGTCAAGTCAACCTGTCATTGGCTACAGAAGAACAAAGTGAAGGTTCTGGAGTGGCCATCTCAGTCTCCTGACCTCAGTATCATTGAGCCACTCTGGGGAGATCTCAAGCACGCAGTTCATGCTAGACAGCCCAGGAATTTACAGGAACTGGAGGCTTTTTGCTAAGAAGAGTGGGCTTTACCATCTGAGAAAATAAAGAAAGTCATCCACAACTACCACACAAGACTTCAAGCTGTCATTGATGTTAGAGGGGGCAATACACGGTATTAAGAAATGGGGTATGTGAACTTTTGATCAGGGTCATGTGGATGTTTTGTGTTGTAATTATAATTTACAAAGAGAAAACACAGTAGTCTGACAATAAATGGCTTCACCCAACCATTAACCATGAGTGGAGAAAAAGTTTTGGTGTTATCATTCATATTTTCTGGAAAAAAGGTAAAGAAAGCAAAAATTTTGTCGGGGTATGTACAGTGCCTACAAGTAGTATTCAACCCCCTGCAGATTTAGCAGGTTTAATAAGATGCAAATAAGTTAGAGCCTTCAAACTTCAAACAAGAGCAGGATTTATTAACAGATGCATAAATCTTACAAACCAAAAAGTTTTGTTGCTCAGTTAAATTTTTATAAATTTTAAACATAAAAGTGTGGGTCAATTATTATTCAACCCCTAGGTTTAATATTTTGTGGAATAACCTTTGTTTGCAATTACAGCTAATAATCGTCTTTTATAAGACCTGATCAGGCCGGCACAGGTCTCTGGAGTTATCTTGGCCCACTCCTCCATGCAGATCTTCTCCAAGTTATCTAGGTTCTTTGGGTGTCTCATGTGGACTTTAATCTTGAGCTCCTTCCACAAGTTTTCAATTGGGTTAAGGTCAGGAGACTGACTAGGCCACTGCAACACCTTGATTTTTTGCCTCTTGAACCAGGCCTTGGTTTTCTTGGCTGTGTGTTTTGGGTCGTTGTCTTTTTGGAAGATGAAATGACGACCCATCTTAAGATCCTTGATGGAGGAGCGGAGGTTCTTGGCCAAAATCTCCAGGTAGGCCGTGCTATCCATCTTCCCATGGATGCGGACCAGATGGCCAGGCCCCTTGGCTGAGAAACAGCCCCACAGCATGATGCTGCCACCACCATGCTTGACTGTAGGGATGGTATTCTTGGGGTCGTATGCAGTGCCATCCAGTCTTCAAACGTCACGTGTGTGGTTGGCACCAAAGATCTCGATCTTGGTCTCATCAGACCAGAGAACTTTGAACCAGTCAGTCTCAGAGTCCTCCAAGTGATCATGAGCAAACTGTAGACGAGCCTTGACATGACGCTTTGAAAGTAAAGGTACCTTACGGGCTCGTCTGGAACGGAGACCATTGCGGTGGAGTACGTTACTTATGGTATTGACTGAAACCAATGTCCCCACTGCCATGAGATCTTCCCGGAGCTCCTTCCTTGTTGTCCTTGGGTTAGCCTTGACTCTTCGGACAAGCCTGGCCTCGGCACGGGAGGAAACTTTCAAAGGCTGTCCAGGCCATGGAAAGCTAACAGTAGTTCCATAAGCCTTCCACTTCCGGATGATGCTCCCAACAGTGGAGACAGGTAGGCCCAACTCCTTGGAAAGGGTTTTGTACCCCTTGCCAGCCTTGTGACCCTCCACGATCTTGTCTCTGATGGCCTTGGAATGCTCCTTTGTCTTTCCCATGTTGACCATGTATGAGTGCTGTTCACAAGTTTGGGGAGGGTCTTAAATAGTCAGAAAAGGCTGGAAAAAGAGATAATTAATCCAAACATGTGAAGCTCATTGTTCTTTGTGCCTGAACTACTTCTTAATACTTTAGGGGAACCAAACAGAATTCTGGGGGGTTGAGGGGTTGAATAATAAATGAACCTCTGAAAAAACTTTTCACAATTTAAAAAAAAAATAAACAAAGAAATAACATTATTTTTGCTGCAGTGCATTTCACACTTCCAGGCTGATCTACAGTCCAAATGTCACAATGCCAAGTTAATTCCAAATGTGTAAACCTGCTAAATCTGCAGGGGGTTGAATACTACTTGTAGGCACTGTAAACTTTTGAGCACAACTGTATAGGAAATCAGCAAATCTATTGTGGTGTATTGTACAACAAACTTGTTAACTGTTTCCATGAATAAACAGCAGAGTTATGAATACAGCTCTGGATTGTAATACAGCCGGTAAATCACGATCAGATTAATAATGAACTATATTTACAAACTTTATAAACTTTTTGTGTCTTAATGAAGTCAATAAAACACTTTTTTCCCCACCATGACTTGATCCATCAGGATAAAACTTTATTGTCTTATGGTGGAAACATCCTTCAAGTGACAAGATAAAAAAAAATCCAATAATGAATGAATGGTCATATGTTACGAGGGGAGAAACGACCGTACAGGAAACACCAGAACGAGACAAGTCATACAGTATGTACAGAGGGAGGTAGGTTCATGGAAAAGAAGATCCACTTCATTAGTGAAAGAGACGTTGAAACGTGGAACATCCTCACAGTGATGTGTGAAGACAAGAAGACAACATCCTCAGATCTTGTAGAGACGTGGAATAACACATCAGTCAGCCGTTCTTCCATTTTGGGTTGAGCACCAAGCCCGTTGTGAACGGTTATTCTTTGCTGTTCCATATACATCCAGACAAAAGCAACCACGAGCCATAGAGGACCATAAATGAGCAAAGGACTCGAAGTGATAGAAAGGGTTCAACATGTGACACCACGTCAAATTGGGCTTCCTGTCTGTCGTCAAACCATAGGTCCCACCATGATGTGCCATACAGGTCATGTATTGGGCATACTGGTCATATACTCTCAGAAAGGTGTGCCATATGGTCACACTGGCTGCTGGGATGTGCCAAGTACACCATGGTAGCTCCTGGGATGGTGAGCCATATGGGTCACACTGGCTACTGGGATGTTGTGCCAAGTAGACCGTGGTGGATCCCAGGAAGGTGAGCCATATGGTCACACTGGCTACTAGGATGTTGTGCCAAGTAGACCGTGGTAGATCCCAGGATGGTGTGCCATATGGGTCACACTGGCTACTGGGATGTTGTGCCAAATAGACCGTGGTACATCCCAGGATGGTGAGCCGTACACATCACGCTTGCCCTCAGGTAGATGTGCCATATGACCATGTTGGGTGCCACACAGGCCATGCAGACTCATACCATGGTACGATATGAGGGTAATGCTGGGCCTCACCATGCTGGGCCATACTGGTCATACAGAAAACTTCCACCACAAATACATAACATGAATTTCTCAAAATCGGTAAGCAATGGTTACAAAAACACTCCCCAAACTCTGCCCGTCCAGTACATTGGATATTAATATGCCTTAAAGTATAAAATAGACTTAAAAAAATCATGAAAAACCGGTCCTGCATACAAGTATTGTAAAGGTTTTCCGCCTTCTTTTCATTTCTAGTCTCATCGGTGGTGCCAATACTGGTGCCACCTAGGTTCTCTACCCCTTGACCACGTGTCTAGTGACCAATGCGACCCACACAGCAGCTCTTTTTGCCAGCTGGTCCTGGTGTACAGGTGAAGATTCTGTAGATCCATCCGTTCTCTTTTGCTTTCTCTTCCTCACACAAATCCCGGTTTCACAGACGATCGGCGACAGTTGGGACAACCGCGAGACCCGTTGGTTTGGAGACACCTGGGATTAGACAAACGAAGAAAAGTCAGTAATTCAGCCCTGGCACTTTACTGGATCTATCGGAAATATGGCCGAAAATGTGATCGGATGACATCAAATGGTTCAGTTCCCATGTGGCTGCTATGGGGCCCCAGAAGAGAGAGGGGCCCAACTTTGAATGGCCCCGTATCCCGGTAGGTGAGAACCTGCTCAGGACACCTAACTCCATGATCCGGATTGTTAGAAAAACAGGGAAGAATTGGCCGAAGGGAAACGGCTTCAGGGAGTGGCAGCAAATTACTTCCCCGGAGAGGGAAACCCTAGTCATGTAATGGGGGGTCATTATATTACTAATATCATATTGGATTATTTATTATTTTACTCTATTAAACATGGTTATTTTTCCACATCACCTTATTTGGATTTTTTTCTAATTTTTTCAGTCCATAATTTGGTAAAATGAACCGGGTCTGCCAAAACTACAACTCATCCCACCTAAAAAAAACCCCGGACCACCGTGTCCATGGAAAAATAGAAAAAAAGTTCTGACAAAAATTAAAATTGGCCTCAGAGGGAAATGAAAGATGAGAAATGATATCTGTTCTTAGCAGAGAGATTGTCCCTTTCTTATGGGGGTCTTCATTATGACCCCCTACATCTACAATGATGGCTGCCCGGACGGCACTTATACCGGAGGTGGAAGACGTGAGAGCACGGCAGCGCCTGCAGCTGGCAGTTCTTCTCTCCGATGGACTCGCCGCACATCCCACAGTACAGCTCCATCTCCTCCACACACTCGTGGAATCGGACCACGTGGGCTCGGAGCTCGCGCTGCTGCTGTCGGCTACGATGGATGATCTCACTCAGACAGTGAACCTTTAAGAGGGAGAGCTGCGGAAAGAAGACAGTCGGTGAGAGAGGTGCAGCCATAGGGAGCAGTCACACCTGGCAGGTGGGGGGTCCTGGTATAGGTTCTGCCCTGAGACCAGAAGCTTGAATGGTTGCCCCATCTTGGTCCACGGGATGGAGGTGGCTCCCATGTTTGCGTGGCTTATTTCACAATGCCCATTTGTGAGGAAAATGTATGTCACGATAATGTAAAAACCATAGCTGACGGATTTTTGCACTTCTAACCATGGTCCCAAAAACACATGGCAGACACTGGGTAATTTGAAGCTAGTGTGTGAGCAGGGTGTGGCTTTAAACTGCAGGTGACAAATCCTGCAAAGCCACCTGTGGTCCCTCCCTTCTCAGTCAGGAATGTATTTGTCTCCAGAGTCTCCAAACGTAAAGATCTCTGACCTCAGTGAATATAATTAACCAGCCCTTTAGTGATGCCCCGAGGCTAGAGTATATAAGTCTCTACTCTTAACCCAGCCTGCAAGAGTCTTAGAGAGCCTTACTTGAGGAGCTGTTCCTATCCAGACCTCCTGATGCACTGAGACATTTGAGGTCCCGCCCACCAGCATGGTTTTGCCTGAAATGGACTGAGAACATGTGAGTTTTACCTTTCTAATTTAATCCCTTTATTTTATAATTATCTTGTTCATATTTTCAATTCTCTCATATTTTAACATCTTTATATGCCTTTTTGTAAACACTGCCTTAAACTTTCGGAGTAAAATATATAAATTACTAGTTCGTTCTTCCTGTTCTAAAACGTACCTTACGCCTTCTGAAGGGAATTACGCTACTGTTTTGGGTTAGCTTCGGACCCGTTTAATCGAAGCTGGTGGCAGCATACCTTTGTACCGGGTAGTTGGGAGTCGTTGTAGCGACTGTGGCATTGATAATTATTGTTCCTGCCTGAGGGGGAGTAGTTATATCGCCTCGCTGCAGCGTGCCCAATAGCCAGTACATAGCAGGCAGCCTTTCTGGCGACTAATTACCCTAGGTGCAGTAACTAGTCTGACCTGAGAGTAAGGGGGGTGCCAGAGAGCTGCAAGTTTCAAGTGGAACTGTAAGCGGGATATAAATAAATCCCTGCAGTTCGTGGTATATTGAAGAGCAGTGAGATACCTAAAATAAGCCCCTGCTGTAAACTAAGAGGTCAATAACCTTGTGTGTGTTTTTTTTTTCATCACATTGTAGCAGTGGAGGGATAACTAAGATAAGCCCCCTGCACATGTGATAGCCGTCTGTTGGTCTAAAGTCACCCCGATCCGTGACGTAAGGGTGACGGTCACGGTGGGATTCGTGACAAATTGGTGGCAGCGGTGTGGATTCATGACACCATTGAAGTCAATGGAGAAAGCCGAGCTCGTGTGGCCTCCTGTCCCATCCCGGGGACACAAGTCTTGTCTCCATTCGCAATACAGGAGACCACCCACATCTATCAGTTGTGTATAGCATACCCTCTGGACCCATCATATATCTCCAAGATGACACATCCCCTTTAACTTAAGTCTCATTGTGCCACAGTTTCCAATGACCACGTTTCACAATAAGGACACTATGTAATCATTGGTTCCCAGTATAGATTCCTACATAACTGTAGGGATACAATGCAGGCGATACACACTACAAGTCTCAACATGCCTAGCCATCCATTATTACATCTCAGACTTCAATATTTGAGCTCTTGAGATAGAAACGTGTCGCTCTGGCATCAATAATTAATTCCACTCTTCTCTGAGATTTGCTGACCCCTTGTAACCTAGTGTCAGTAAATGCAGAGCTCACTAGCGCCCCCTGGTGGCTGTTCTCCTTGCACTGTTCCTCATGGGTGATGACTAGTCTCCATGAATCCTCACAGACTCACCTTATTGCCGATTTCTTCCGCCATCTCCTGGGCTTTCTGGAGTCCGTCCAGCGCCTGTGAATTAAACACACGTCAGGCTGAGAAGCAAATATTTCTGATTGTGTAACCGCCATACCCACACATAGCAAAGAGCAGGAATCCCACCCGGCCCCCCAGCCTGCCCCCCACACAGCCTAGTATTGCAAAATACTTCACGAGATACCATCCACTCACACAGCCCAGGAGGGAAGTGTCCGCTCATACTTGGTGGAGGTTCCTCCATGACGCTCTGCAAAGCGCTGGCCTGGGGCCGGTGACCTCTTGGTCTATAATTGCAATGGGCTCATAGAATCCTAGAATGTTAGAGTTGGACAAGACCTCCAGGGTCATCAGGACCCCCGGGATCATTGTGTCCATCCCCCTGCTCAAAGCAGGAGTCACTAAACCATCTCAGACAGATGTCTGTCCAGCCTCTGTGTGAAGACTTCCATTGGAGGAGAACTCACCACCTCTCGTGGCCGCCTGTTCCACTCATTGATCACCCTCTCTGTCATCACCTATCGCTAGTGAAAGGGGGCGCCATCGGCCCTGCTAGCAGGGTGACCCCAAGCTGGTGTCTCAGATCCCGCTCTTAATGCCAAAACCTCTGGGAGCGCAAATACATTTCGTGGTCTATGGACGGGGACGCGTTATTTGGCCACTATATGATGAGGCCTCAATAGTCGGCACCAGCACGATAACTGGTCCCAGCCATGCGCCATCACTGGAGGAAATGGAGGCGCTCAACGACAGATGTCAGCAGCAGCTCGGTCCCAGATGGATTTTCACCATTTTCTCCCCTTATATTACCGCACCTTGTCCATTTCTTTTTGGTGCAGCCAACACTTTGCAATTCCCATCAGCACTTGCGTCTGACCCAGCCGGTTTCCGATCTCCGTCATGATGCTCATGGAGGAGTCATATCGAGGAACTGCTTTCTAAGGGCAAAAAACAACAATAAAAAGAGCAATAAGTCTCCAGCACGTCCTCCTTCATCTTATTCAGCCTCATTTTACAAATCGCTAAATATTTAAGGAATGGAGTCTGTGTCCCAGGAGCTCGGCCGTGTCTCCCCGTATGCTCCTCACTGTCCTGTGTGACTGTGATATGAATGGCTGCAGCAGGAGCCTCCCCCCCTCTATAGCAGGACAAAAGGGGGTGGAGATTCCAGCAAAAATGGACCTGATGAGGCGGAGATTATTGCTGTTTTCTCTGCAGGATTTCCACAAGACAGGAGCAGAAAACGATGCAGATAAACATTAGATTAGATTTCTTTGTTCCGATGTTTCTTTTTAGGTCCCTTTACAGAAGGACTTTTTTCCCTGAAATTATCCTGTGATATGTGCTGGGAACGGTGAAGATCTGCTGGGACATCGCATGAAAAACATTTCATTTTTCTTGCTGGGAATTTGTGGATTTGATTATTGGATTTTATTTTAGCAAGTGTTAGAGGATACTGAAAGATAAATCACTTGTTCTCCTTCTCACCGGCCCGCGATCGCTCCTCTCCGGACGCTTGCTGATCTATACGTGCTGGTTCGCCATGACACGCAGGACATGGCAAGGAATGCTCTGCTCCAGGCAAAGTGGAAACACTCACCTCAATGTCTCCGTGGCTCCTGTGGATGTCCGCGAAGCACAGAAGACAAAGCGCTTGTAGCGGTCGGTCGCCATGCTGCATAGCTATCTTCATAGACTCCTATGATCCAAGAAATACTATTACAAGTGGGTTACCTCCCAAAAAAACAAGAACCACATAAGCCCGAGGGGACAGATGGGATCCATCCATGAAATATATAAATACTATATTCACAGAAACATTCATCCAGATTAGCGATCTCACACCTAGAGCCACAAGCTTGGGCAAAGCTACACTGCTTTCTAGTAAGTGTTTTATCTCACCAAAGAGGATTCACAGCTACACTGCTCAGCCCTGCTATACAATGTCCTCAATGTTACTGCTTTCTAGTAAGTGTTTTATCTCACCAAAGTGGAGACACAGCTACACTGCTCAGCCCTGCTATACAATGTCCTCCATGCTGCTGCTTTCTAGTAAGTGTTTTATCTCACCAAAGTGGATTCACAGCTACACTGCTCAGCCCTGCTATTCAATGTCCTCTATGTTACTGCTTTCTAGTAAGTGTTTTATCTCACCTAAGTGGAGTCACGGCTACACTGCTCAGCCCTGCTATACAATGTCCTCCATGCTGCTGCTTTCTAGTAAGTGTTTTATCTCACCAAAGTGGATTCACAGCTACACTGCTCAGCCCTGCTATTCAATGTCCTCCATGCTGCTGCTTTCTAGTAAGTGTTTTATCTCACCAAAGTGGAGTCACGGCTACACTGCTCAGCCCTGCTATACAATGTCCTCCATGCTGCTGCTTTCTAGTAAGTGTTTTATCTCACCAAAGTGGAGTCACGGCTACACTGCTCAGCCCTGCTATACAATGTCCTCCATGCTGCTGCTTTCTAGTAAGTGTTTTATCTCACCAAAGTGGATTCACAGCTACACTGCTCAGCCCTGCGATACAATGTCCTCCATGCTGCTGCTTTCTAGTAAGTGTTTTATCTCACCAAAGTGGATTCACAGCTACACTGCTTAGCCCTGCTATTCAATGTCCTCAATGTTACTGCTTTCTAGTAAGTGTTTTATCTCACCAAAGTGGAGTCACGGCTACACTGCTCAGCCCTGCTATACAATGTCCTCCATGCTGCTGCTTTCTAGTAAGTGTTTTATCTCACCAAAGTGGATTCACAGCTACACTGCTCAGCCCTGCTATACAATGTCCTCCATGCTGCTGCTTTCTAGTAAGTGTTTTATCTCACCAAAGTGGAGTCACGGCTACACTGCTCAGCCCTGCTATACAATGTCCTCCATGCTGCTGCTTTCTAGTAAGTGTTTTATCTCACCAAAGTGGAGTCACGGCTACACTGCTCAGCCCTGCTATACAATGTCCTCCATGCTGCTGCGTTCTAGTAAGTGTTTTATCTCACCAAAGTGGAGTCACGGCTACACTGCTCAGCCCTGCTATACAATGTCCTCCATGCTGCTGCTTTCTAGTAAGTGTTTTATCTCACCAAAGTGGATTCACAGCTACACTGCTCAGCCCTGCTATACAATGTCCTCCATGCTGCTGCTTTCTAGTGTAAAGTAGAGGTAGAGACTGCAGAGAGGAAAATTGGTGAAAAAAAATGCCAGATCATATATGTCCTATAATAATAATATAATGGCCAGAAATAGTGTAATTCCTCCTGACCAGCTTAGTCCGATGTCACATGAAAGAACAGATTTGCTTGAACTGCATATGTCCTCTGGCTCAGACATTACGCCTAGTGTGACGAGCACCGGGTGTACGTTCTACGTCTCGTACCTCACAACACTCCATTGCGTCGGTTAAGCGGCCAAGTTTCCGGTATGCAGCAGCCATGTGGTATTGGCTCATGGCTCGGTATTTCAGACTCCAGCCTTTCCCGTAGTCGTTGACCAGTTCAGCTGCTTTACATGGAAAGAAAAGGGCCTTCTCCAGGTCCTGCAGGAAGCGGAAGGGTCAACGGGAGAATATCCTGTGATAATAACCGCGAAGACAACGGCACAACATTCCGGGCACATTCACAATACGGCATTAAATATCAAAAAAAAAAAACAGCAATAAAACATCTGAGGTTCTAACAAGTGCAAATACATGTCTGACCGGCTGCAGAGGGTTCACAATAAGAGGGGCCACAAAGCAAGATTCTAAACTCCCCTTTCCCCCCCCCCCGACCTGGTTCATGATATCCCAATATCTTGGGGCAAGAAGGTTTGGTGATGTTTAGGCCGACAGATACTCGCCCATCTCAGAAGACATTACTGTGGTTTCTGACCATGTCAAAAAAACTGCACATTGCCTACAGGTGTGTTCACACTGAGTTTTTGCGCAGAGTTTTTGGAGCAGAAACTCTCTACCGACCAATCAAAGCTCTTGTTTTTTTATTATTATTTTTAACTCCTTGTAGTTGCTGCTCCAAAAACTATGCAAATAGAAAACTCCAGAGAGAACACTCCGCATCAGCCATGATTTTGAGTAATTAAAAATGATTTCATGAAGCTAAAACTAAAACCGCTTTAGGAAACGCTTCTTTTTTGAGAGTTTTTAATTTCCTGAAACAGTTTTGAAGAGTTTTGGAAGCTTTTTTTTTCTTTTTTCGGAAGTTTGGAGAGATGTCAGTCAGGATCTACCTCACAGTAGTAACATGCACCTTTTTTTCTCCTACCAGGCGATTTTCAAAACCTCTCACGAAAAAAAAAAAAATAAAAAAAAAATAAAAAATCAGATTAAAGTGGATTTCCGCTTATGGGGTAAATACGGCCACGATACATTCTCGGGAACTTTCCTTAAGACTTTACCCCAGACCTGCCAGTTGTGGAGATCTTGATTGAGAAGAGGCTGTTTTATAGTTTTATAGGGCTGAATATGACCGTCCTACCCCCCCAGTATTAGGTCACGGTGCCCATGGCCGTTCCTGTTAATGAGGCGGAAGGTGGACATGATAGCATTCAACAATCCAGCCCGTCCATACGTCTTAGGTCTCTAACCTTGAGCTGCGTATAAAGACCTCCGAGGCTGCAGCAGACCCGGCACTCCAGCATCTTGTCGTCGTTGTTATGGGCATATCTTAAGGCTTTCTCGAAGCATTCCAGGGCTTTCTGGAACACGCTGAGGCCCAGGTAGGCATTCCCCAGGCTTAGGGACACCTGTCCATTCAGCTGCAGGCTGACAGATGTTCCCTGCATGTTCAGACAGGTCTTGCAGTAGGAAATGGTCTTCTGGAACTCGCACAACTTCTCATTGCTGCGAGCCAGGTTCAGGTAGCTCTCAGTCAAGAAGTCGGGGTCCTCCAGTTCTCGGGCCGTGTCGATCTGGATCACTGCAAACTGATGACAGATCAGTGTAAGACATGAATACGTAGAGCGACCATGGAGGAGAAGAAACCTCAAGTCCACAAATATATAAACTAAGCTGCACAGATAGGAGGGCGCCCCGGTGCAGGAACAAGATCTGGGCCCTATGCCGTCCGATAGCTCCTCATAGTGCACAATTCCAATAGCTTTGGGGGTAGAAGTGGCCCCCTTACCTCCTGGGCCCCTGCACAGGTTGTACCAATGATATATTCTTCCCTGGAGCTGTGGTTATCATCATCCTGGAGGTCTCAGGGGTCTGCAACCTGTGAGACTGCACCCAGAGACGGCAGCCCAAGAGCGAGGTGCTGCAAAGTTATTAAAAAGTGTCCTGTGGGCAACAGTCTGGCAGTGGTAGGCAGTGGATAACTGTATATATTGTATAATACACTGTGCCCCCTAAATATAACAAATATATATATATACTGTGCCCCCTGAGTATATAAAAAAAAAATCACACTGTGCCTCCTGAATATAAAAAAAATCACACTGTGCCCCCCGTATGTAAAAAAAACCCCCATACACTGTACATATATACATCGGAATATACCCAGATATATGTACTGTGCCCCCTGAATATAAAAAATATATGCACTGTTGTCTACCTGAAATAAAACAAAAGACCCACTCACCTATACATTATGAGCCCCGCATATCCTCCTTATATACTATACAGTATGAGCCCCGCATAGCCTCCTATACACAGCATGAGACCTACATAGCCTCCTATGTACAGCATGAGACCTACATAGCATCCTATATACAGCATGAGACCTACATAGCCTCCTATATACAGCATGAGACCTACATAGCCTCCTATATACAGCATGAGACCTACATAGCCTCCTATATATAGCATGAGACCTACATAGCCTCCTATATACAGCATGAGACCTACATAGCCTCCTATATATAGCATGAGACCTACATAGCCTCCTATATACAGCATGAGACCTACATAGCCTCCTATATACAGCATGAGACCTACATAGCCTCCTATATACAGCATAAGACCTACATAGTCTCCTATACACAGCATGAGACCTACATAGCCACCTATATACAGCATGAAACCTACATAGCCTCCTATATACAGCAAGAGACCTACATAGCCTCCTATATACAGCATGAGACCTACGTAGCCTCCTATATACAGCATGAGACCTACATAGCCTCCTATATACAGCATGAGACCTACATAGCCACCTATATACAGCATGAGACCTACATAGCCTCCCTATATACAGCGTGAACTCCGCATAGCCTCCTATATACAGTATGAGCCCCCAGATAGCCTCCTGTATACAGTATGAGCCCCCAGATAGCCTCCCTATATACAAGAGACCTACATAGCCTCCCTATATAAAGCATGAACCCCACATAGCCTCCCTATATACAGTATGAGCCCCACATAGCATCCCTATATACAGCATGAGACCTACATAGCCTCCCTATATAAAGCATGAACCCCACATAGCCTCCCTATATACAGTATGAGCCCCACATAGCTGCCTTACATACAGTATGAGCCCCACATAGCCTCCTATATATATTATGAGCCCCATATATCCTCCCTATATACAGTATGAGCCCCACATTGCCTCCTATATACATTATGAGCCCCACATAGCCACCAATATACACTATGAGCCCCACATAGCCACCTATATACAGTATGAGCCCCACATAGCCTCCTATATACATTATGAGCCCCACATAGCCTCCTGTATACATTATGAGCCACACATAGCTTGCAGATATACATACAAATATACAAATATAATATATATGAAAAAAACAACAACACATACCTCGCTCACGTTCTACCGACGTTGTGCCTCTGCTCCTGTCTCCGGTGCACTGGCTTTCTGTAGTGCACAACTGACGCAATGTATTCACCACTGACTGCATCCTGAAGATGCAGATAGCAGTGACAGCGGGCGGCGGATGATGATGGACGGCGGGAGGGCGAGGGCACTGTTTCACTTGTTGGCCACTGTTTCAGCCCTTCAGCTGTCTTGGTCTGCAGACTAGACTGTGGCTCGCAGGACGCACTTTGCACAGGTCTGGTCATTTTGTATATAACTAGCTGAGAGCAGGCAAGTGACCAATCAGTGACACCACGGAGTAAGGGATCCGTGACAATGGACCTACTCTAGTTTTTCCTGATCTTCCCATCGGTGCTGGTAGTAATATCAATGACTTTTCCAAAGGTTACCTTCCAAGCAGCACGGTGGCTGGGTAGAAAGCTCTGGTGCTTTGCAGCATGGGAGTCCAGGGTTCAAATCCCACCATGGACGACATTTGCAAGGAGTTTGTATGTGCTCAGGTGGGCTGCCACCCATGCTCCAAAGGCATACAGTGATGGAAGTGCTGATGGTGTTACCCGTATGAAGGAGGTAACTAGCTATCCTGTGTTTCTGAGGGTTGGAGGAACAATAGGATTTAGGGAAAAGAGAGTGAGAAAAGTGTGAAACTGTTATTAAGTCCAAAAAGGACTTTTTCACAGCTCATTTGCAACTGAGCTGAATATATATTTCTTGCGTCAGAACATTCATCCAATCAGGATACTTGCCCAATGAAGGGGACAGGCAAGCAGACCTACTGGATGCCACACAGGTGACACATCATTAGCCACAGCTCTTCCATCACTGGCCCCTACCTGTAGGTCTTTGGAGCATGGGTGGCCACCCACCTGAGCACAGGGAGAACATACAAACTCCTTGCAGATGTCATCCATTGTGGGATTAGAACTCTGGACTCCCATGCTGCAAAGCACCAGTGCTTTCCACTGGGCCAGTGTGCTGCTCAGAAGATAACCCTTGGCAAAGTCATTGATATTACTACCAGCACCTATGGGAAGATCAGGAAAAACCACAGCAGGTCATTTTTGCAATTTCTAAAGTACAACTGAGAAGTTGAATTACTCCGACCTTAGCCAGAATTGAACTAAGGACCCAAGCGTTGAAAGGTAAAGGAGCTAACCACTGAGCCACCCTAGCTTTACCGGATGGCTAGGTCATCAATTTATCTATCAGTACCCACCGACAGGTCATGAAAAGGAAGAGCAGGTTTCATTTGAGGTCTCTGATTTCATTTTCTAAGATGTGTCTGAGAGGAGAAATCTCATTGACCTCAGTCAGAGTTGAAGTAAGGACCCAAGTGTAGGATGGCAATGGAGGTAACCACTGAGCCACTGTGCTGCCAGAGAGTTTATTTCTCACCAGATCATCAATAGGACTCTCAGCATTTATGGGAAGGTCAGAAAAAAAAAACAGAGTAGATCCTATTACAATCACTGACTACACTTTCTAAAATACACCTGAGAGGAGGAATCTCACTGTCCTCAGTGTTGAACCCAGGACACCAGCATCAGTGATAACCACTGAGCCATCATACTGCCTGAGTGCTAACTTCTGGATAAGTCATCTATATGACTCCCGCCACCTATGGGAAGGTCAGGAAAAATAGACATAGCTGTCCAACACATCTAACCAATCTGTTCATTGATTTCAATTTCTAAAGTGAGGTGGAACTGAGGTGCCATAGAGACCCGTTGTAAGAAAAAAAAAAAAAGTGGACATCTCATACGGTCCGGGCCGGCGTTTGGCACAGGCAGACCAGGCAGATGCCTGGGGCCCCCACCTACAAGGGGGCCCCCTGCATCTGCAACCCCTGTATGAAGTGCCCAGAGGGTTTTCAGCAGTGAATAATGCTGTGCATTGCTCTGTAGGCCCAGAACGTGTCTCCCAAACCCCCCTTGAGACCCCCTCAGTGCAGTGATTTACTCACTGTGGTCCCAGAGCTCTGTGCTGTTTGCTGTGGGATCAGGTTTCACAGTCACATACAGCAGGGATCAGCATAGGCTCTGACCACAGTCACTGCTTGTAATCTGACAGGGCGACCTCCTGTCACTACTGTCTGGATAACACAAGACAGGAATATTGTCTGCTGAATCAGGGTATTTATTATATAGAAATAAATGAATTCCCACGTGAAATAATAAGGGTAAACTATACACATATAGTACAGGTGTGCATAGGAATCAGCATTTTTGGTGCTTTTTTTTTGCAGCCAAAACATGCTCTCTTGGCAGTAAAAACACTGCTTTCAAAGCACCCATTTTTTAGGGTATGTGCAGAGGATCTGGCACATCATGCTGCGTCCAAAGTGCTGCCATGTTTTGAACACAGGTGATTCCGCATGTGTTCATTGATCTTTGCGGAATCCCTGCGTCCTATACATTGCACGGGAGAGATTTCTCTGGTGGAGACTCGCGTCTGCGCCAGATAAATTGGCATGCTGCAGCCTGGACAGACGTGCCGCATGTCCGTCTCTGCGGGTGAGGTGCGGGTGTCGGTGCGCGTATAGTCGAGATGGAATTTCTTGAAATCCCATCCACTATACAGTAACATGTGGCCGCTGCAGGTTGGACGCTGCACAAGTACACAGCAGCCGACACGCAGTGTTTACTGATTTTGGGCACATACCCTTAGAGCTTTTGCTGTTCGTTTTTTACCGTATGCATTTTGTCTACAGTACATGTTTAATAAAGTTAGTGTTATTCACAAAAAAACGCAGCGAAAAACAACGTTGCAACATTTGTAGCATTTTTTAAACTTTTTCATTGCTTTCTACGGGTGAAAAAAATTGCTGAAAGCGACACGCTGCAGATTTAAAAAACGCTGCAGTTGTGAAATTCAGTCAGGGGAAAATAAAAGGGTGTGCAGGAGATTTCGGAAAATCTCAGTTTTTGCTTGTGCTGTAAAATGCTGCAGAAGAAAAAGCTGCAAAAATTCTGCATATGAACATGGCGAAAAGCTGCTTTTCAAAGTGCCAGCAAAACATAGGAGATTTCCGAGATCTCCTGCAGGCGCTTGTTTGTTTTCTGACTGGATTTCAGAACTGTAGCGCTTTTTTAATCTGTAGCGTGTCACCTCTTTCAGTGTGTTCTCACCTGTAGAAAGCAATGAAAGAATAAAAAAGCTGCAGATATTGCAACGGCATTTTTCACTGTAATTTTTTAAGTGGTTTTGGCGAATTAAACTATTAGGTCAGTATTTGTAATGCAGAAACAGCAGTGGAACAATGAGGCTAAGCGCACACGTTGCGGAATTTGCTGTGGATTTGTCCACGCAGATTCCTAAAAATCTGCAGGTAAAACACAGGGCGGATTTACGGCGGAATTACCGCGTTTTTTTGTGCGGTTTTCAACAGCGTTTTTACACCTGCGGATTCCTATTATGGAGCAGGTGTAAAACGCTGCGGAATCTGCACAAAGAATTGACAGCGATTCTACGTGGTATTTTCCGCAGCATGTGTACGGCGGATTTTGTTTTCCATACATTTACATGGTGCTGTACAACGCATGGAAAAGTGCACATAGCCTGAGAAACACATCACCACTCTGTATTTCTCACCCTCCTGGTTTTGGCTTACACATACTGATGTGAAATACTGACCAAACACTGGTCGTATGAATGTGGTCTTAAACATACTGTAGACAAAGCAAACATCCTCACTCCAAAAAAAAGCTGAAAAAAGTGTGAACATCACAAAGCAAGCTGAAAAACAGGTGTTTTGAACGCAACGTTTTTACTACTAATAGAAAAGGTTTGGCTACTGAAAAAATGCTGCATGTGAACTTAGTCTTACTCTGAAACGCTATGTCTATCTGTGGTGTTACATAGGACTGCATGTGATATATACTAAATTATCTGTACTCAGAGAGTTATCACTGTATTATCTGTGGTGTCAGAAAAAAATTAAGAGGGGGTTGGGGGCAACTCTTTGTCTTGGGGCTTGGGCCCCCAATCCTTTCTGACCCTAGCAACGTCCCTGCATACGGCTAATAGTGGCAGACCTGTTGGCCGATATAAGGCCCCTACATATGGGGGCCACAGTGTGAGCACTGGCTCCAGTCCCCTCCACCAACTGTATCCGAATCCTGCTCATGTAATGTAACCTAAATGTTTGCGTGATTTTACAATGTTAGCATTTGGGGCCCCACTTAAAATTTTTGCCTAGGACCCTACTTTGTCTAAAACCGGCCCTGCATACGGTATGCAAACATATACTGCCCAGTCAGAGGACACACTGGTGAATGGTGGCCACAGGAATGCCCCCAACATACAGTGTACTGTACGCTAAGTGCACAGACATAATTGACTGTTAGGCCATGTTCACACTTTGCGGGTTTTACCGCGGATCCGCAGCGTTTCTGCAGCTGCGGGTCTGCAGCAGTTTCCATTGCGTTTACATTTACATGTAAACCCTA
Organism: Ranitomeya variabilis; assembly: GCF_051348905.1. Taxonomy (NCBI): domain Eukaryota; kingdom Metazoa; phylum Chordata; class Amphibia; order Anura; family Dendrobatidae; genus Ranitomeya; species Ranitomeya variabilis. The sequence goes on along the minus strand of NC_135233.1, from coordinate 425,079,287 downwards.
TGGAAACAGCAATCCGCTGTGCACATGCTGCGGGAAAAACCGCGCAGAAACGCAGCGGTTTACATTCCGCAGCATGTCACTTCTTTGTGCAAAATCGCTGCGATTCTGCACCCATAGGAATGCATTGAACAGCTAACTTCCCGCATGGGGCTGTGCCCACGATGCGGGAAGTAAGCGGATAATGTGCAGATGGTACCCGGGGTGGAGGAGAGGAGACTCTCCTCCAGGCCCTGGGAACCATATTAGTGTAAAAAAAAAAAGAATTAAAATAAAAAATGATGTTATACTCACCTCTCAGCGCTGCCCGCGGCCGTCCGGTCTCAGGGTTGCTGTGCGAGCAGGACCTGCGGTGACGTCGCGGTCACATGACCGTGATGACGCCGCGGTCACATGACCGTGACGTCACGAAGGTCCTTCTCGCACAGCATCTTTGGAACCGGATCGCCGCGTGCAGTGCCGAGGAGATCGGACGTCAGAGGGTGAGTATAAACCATTTTTTATTATTTTTAACATTACTATTGATGCTGCATATTGCTGCATATGCAGCATCAATAGTATAGGAGTAAAACCCGCAGCGGAAACTGGAAGACAAACCGCGATAAATCTGCAGGGATAACCGCAGCGGTTTTGCCCTGCAGATTTATCAAATCCGCTGTGGGAGAACCCGCAGAGCACACAGCAAAGTGTGCACATAGCCTTAGCCGTAACTAAGCTGCAATGTGGTCAGAAAACTTGTCAGCAAGTGGTCCCCCCCCCCCCTTACAGGGCCCCCACAGGTGAAAAATGACACGAATGTGGGGGGCCCTGCATGTTGTGTCATTCACAGAATTGCAGGATAGTCCAGGGTCCTCCACAGCATGGCCGCTCTGAATCATGGATGGGGGTTGTAATGTGGGACCCCTCCTATTTACTAACATTTCCTTTTCTTGTAGAATGGTTTCTATACACCAGACAGATCCTATAAGCGCACAGGGGCCCGGGGCCCGTATCCCACCATGTACGTAGTACGGCCAAACCAATGTGTGGGAAGTCGGGAGCTTTAGAAGGGAATGTACTGTACAGTATATACCAATGAGTGTGGATATGGCAAGATGCCCACCTGGAATCAAATGTGAAGTATCATTCCAGGGCAATAAATCACTGGTATTAAAGCCGACGGCCATGATGAGAGGTGATGAAGACCGGGGCTGTGTAAAGAACAGAGGGAGCAGTCGCACCCGGACCTCAACACCTCTGCCACATTGGACACTATTGTGATAAATCGCTCGTAATAGAGGACGGAATATGATACAAATTTATTAGGAACAAGAAACTTCACGTTACAGTTCCCATCAGTGGGTGACAAAGCTGCATCTCCACATAAAACATGGCTGTCTGGTATTCTCACTCCATAGTGCCACCACCTGATGCCACACGACTAGGCCTCACTGATCAAAGGAAAATTCAACATGCTGCCCATAGCAAGCATTCACAATGCAGCTTACATTTTTCCAGGGTTGTTTACAAATTGAAAGCTGAGCTCTGATTGGTTGCTGTCTATTTACCTGAGCTTGGTTTCATAAATGAGGCCTACTTGTGGCTTCATTAACACATTAGGTGATGTGATAATTAGCACTGACCGGTCACAGAGGGCGGTAATAGCAGTGAAACAATAAAACTAGCACTTTCTTCACTCAGTCAATAGAAGGCGACATTAGCTAATTGCTATTAATTACGTCACCCACACTCATCAGCCCATGATCACAACATGGCCACCTCAACAACAAAACCTACCCAAACTTATTCTTTATATTCGTGACCTGGTGCGATTTTATTTGACAGTACGGCATTCAGCCTGAATTTGGGGAAGGGGTGTCTTATAAGTGAAAAAATATCTCCATTTTTGCCATTGGAGCAATAACAGAGAGGACGCCATTACTAATCGTCATCAACAAGATGGCCGCTCTGTTACTAAGCGAGGGGACGGCTCACTTTAATCCCTTAGAGCAATATCACACACATGTACGTGATTGTGTGTGGAGAGGGCTCAGGAGCGGAGAAATCTCCACACGGGGCAAATATCGGCTATATATCCAGGCTGGGGCTGTCAACCATATAAACACTGCTGTCAATCATATAAACACTGCTGTCAATCTCTTTGAAGGCGATCGTGGGGCTATGATGGTTATTGACAGCAGGGGGAGTACTGAAGACCCCCGGCTACTTGCTGAGCTCGATAGAAGAGCAATATTTTCACTATATACTTCAATACTGTGGTATTATAACGTATAGTATAAGCAATCGGACGATCGCAAGTTTCCTTTGGGGACTAAAATATAAAGTAAAAAATAAAAAAAAAAAAGCTTTAGAATATGCATGTCCACGTAGTATATTGCCCAGTGACGTAGTATATTGCCCAGTGACGTAGTATATTGCCCAGTGACGTAGTATATTGCCCAGTGACGTAGTATATTGCACAGCCACATAGTATATTGCCCAGTTACGTAGTATATTGCCCAGTGACGTAGTATACAGCACAGAGCCACGTAGTATATTGCACAGTTACGTAGTATACAGCACAGAGCCACGTAGTATATTGCCCAGCGATGTAGTATATTGCCCAGCCACGTAGTATATTGCCCAGTTACGTAGCATGTTGCCCAGTTACGTAGTATATTGCACAGCGACGTAGTATACAGCACAGAGCCACGTAGTATATTGCCCAGCCTATGTAGTATATTGCCCAGTTACGTAGTATATTGCCCAGTGACGTAGTATATTGCCCAGCCACGTAGTATATTGCCCAGTTACGTAGTATATTGCCCAGTAACGTAGTATATTGCCCAGTGACGTGGTATACAGCAGAGCCACGTAGTATATTGCACAGCGACGTAGTATACAGCACAGAGCCATGTAGTATATTGCCCAGCCACGTAGTATATTGCCCAGCCACGTATGTCACAGGTTAAAAAATAAAAAATAAACATATAGTCACCTTCCGAGGGGCCCCTTGTAGTTCTGTCGCCTGTGTTCGGTTCAGGCGGCAGCTTCCGGTCCGAGGGTGTGATGACGTCGCGGTCACATGACCGTGACATAACGGCAGGTCCTTCTGGCACAGGCACGCAGGGCCTGCGATTACGTCGCAGTCACATGACTGTGATGTCATGGCAGGTCCTTCTCGCGCAGGCGCGCAGGGCCTGTGATGACGTCGCGGTCACATGACCGTGACATCATGGCAGGTCCTTGTTGCACACCAACCTTAGCACCGGAACCTGCCGCTTGCATGAACCGGTCACCGGAGCGTCGGAAAGGCGGCGGAAGGTGAGTATATAATGATTTTTTTTATTTTTTTTTTTATTATTTTTAACATTAGATGTTTTTACTATTGAGGCTGCATAGGCAGCCTCAATAGTAAAAACTTGGTCACATAGGGTTAATAGCGGCGGTAACGGAGTGAGTTACCTGCGGCATAACGCGGTCCGTTGCCGCTGGCATTAACCCTGTGTGAGCCGTGACTGCGGGGAGTATGGAGCGGGTGCCGGGCAGTGACTGCAGGGGAGTAGGGAGGGACTAATCGGACTGTGCCCGTCGCTGATTGGTCGCGGCAGCCATGACAGGCAGCTGGCGAGACCAATCAGCGAATGAATATCCGTGACGGAAGTTGCCGACAGACAGACGGAAGTGACCCTTAGACAATTATATATATGGATTGAATAGCCCCACTTTTCTCCCATTAAGAAAAAAAATCATCATGTTTGTGGCATTCTTAAAAGTCCAATCTATCATAATATGAAATAACATTAATCAGTAAAAAACATAACAAAAAAAAAGCCAGAATTGCATTTTTTCAAACACCGTTCTTCACAAAAATTGTCATAAAAAGCAGATCAATTAATTCATCAGACCATCACACACATAAAAAATAAGCTCAGTTGACGGACAAAAAAGAATGTTACAGGCCGTGATAAATGGCGGCCAAAACATTTTTTTTTTACCAATTTGTGTATTTTTTTTCCTCTACTTAAATGAAAAAATAATTAAAACGAGTTTGGTATCACTGTAATCGTACTGCCCTGAAGAATCCTAATTTGGAGTAATTTTGTACGCTGTAACAGCAAAATATAAGAAACCATGGCGGAATTGCATCTCTTTTCACAATTTCAGCGCACTTGCCATTTTTTCCTGTTTTTCAGAACATTGAATGTTAAAACGTTGTTGGCGTCATTCAAAACTACAACTTATGCAGTCAGAAAAATAAGAAAGTTATGGCTCTTGTAAGAAGTGGAAGAAAAAAGGAAAGAACAAAAATCAAAATTGGGAAGGAGTAAAGGCTATGGCTATGCGGTAACATTTGATCATGCACAAGTTGCGATAAAATCCCAGGACAGAACGTTGGAAAACCAGTTGCCAACTGTCTCGCTTTCCTGAGACTGTCTCCATCTTTCAGAAACAATTACGGCAAATTTGGGGCTGACCCTGCTGAAAAGTGACTGGTTTATGTAACTCCTACCGAAACGTGGTGGTTTCCCATCCAGTTTAGTGGCATTTTAGGGTGGGACTTTAATGTCCCCCTTTGGCCAACAGCAAGTGAGTAAATATGCCATAGGAAAGATCGCGGATCACTTGTTGACCATTTCAGAAACCAAAAATCTCCATGGAGTCCAATGTTCACACCTGCAAACACATTTTTATAAAATTTTTCCAGTGCAACTAAAACAACAAATTAATTAACTTTACAGTCTTGTTTCATTTTTCTTCCTTCCGCTTTGTGTCTACAGTTCTTATGTAGACCCATGTGTCACTTTGGTAACAGACTACTAACAAACTCCATGTAGTCAGTTCCCACAGTCTACATAACTTACGGATATTATATTATGCCAGAAGTTTAGGTGGCAAATAGGAGAATGATTACACAGGTCAACAAAAAAAAAAAATTTTTCTGGTGTCCAAAATATTTTAATGAATTTGGGGTATTTTTGGGGTGCTGATTCTGAATATGCTATCAGTTTTGCCAGATTGGCTCAAGTTTTTGAGATTTTTGGTATCTTATTTATAGCACTTGTTGGTAAATGCGACGCATCATCTCATTAATTTCTTTGGATTAGTACTTGAACTGAGCAGTTCTCAATATAGTTTTGTGTTAATTAGTGTTCTAAAAGTTTGTTCATAGCTTGATTTTTGCACTAACTTTATGTTGTTGTCTGTTTTCCAGTGAAAAGCATGAACTCATCAAGAAGAAGTTGTCTTAACGATCCAGACTCATTCTGTTACATTTGTGGTGAATACACACTGCCAAAACATAGAAGAAACATAACAGACTTCGTAAAAAAAGTGTATTTTGCCTATTTTGGGGTTATGCTTGGGGACCAAGACAAGTTTTGGGCACCACACATAGTGTGCAAAGCATGTATCGAATTATTACGAAAATGGAGCAAAGGACAAAGAAAAAGCTTCAAATTTGGTGTTCCAATGGTGTGGAGAGAGCCAAAAAATCATCATGATGACTGTTATTTCTGTGCAGTGCAAGTGCAAGGATTCAATAAGCATAAGAAACGAAAATGGGAGTAACATGGAATCTGCAAGAAGGCCTGTCCCTCATTGTGAAGATGTGCCTGTACCTGTGTTTACCATAAATAACAGTCATCATGATGATTTTTTGGCTCTCTCCACACCATTGGAACACCAAATTTGAAGCTTTTTCTTTGTCCTTTGCTCCATTTTCGTAATAATTCGATACATGCTTTGCACACTATGTGTGGTGCCCAAAACTTGTCTTGATCCCCAAGCATAACCCCAAAATAGGCAAAATACACTTTTTTTTACGAAGTCTGTTATGTTTCTTCTATGTTTTGGCAGTGTGTATTCACCACAAATGTAACAGAATGAGTCTGGATCGTTAAGACAACTTCTTCTTGATGAGTTCATGCTTTTCACTGGAAAACAGACAACAACATAAAGTTAGTGCAAAAATCAAGCTATGAACAAACTTTTAGAACACTAATTAACACAAAACTATATTGAGAACTGCTCAGTTCAAGTACTAATCCAAAGAAATTAATGAGATGATGCGTCGCATTTACCAACAAGTGCTATAAATAAGATACCAAAAATCTCAAAAACTTGAGCCAATCTGGCAAAACTGATGACATATTCAGAATCAGCACCCCAAAAATACCCTAAATTCGATGAAATATCTTTGGCACCAAAAATGCTGTTGACCAGTGTTATCAGATGTTGATAGTCTACACAGGGTGATAGACTACACAGGGTGATCAGACTACACAGGGTTTGTTTGTTGTCTGTTGCTATGCAGACATATTTTGGCATAGGAACTTTGGACAAAATTATCAAATAAATGTTTAATTGAGACTGTCTGCAAAGTGCTTGATTTCAGATTTATCTGAACAATAAAAATATTGATTGCGAAGTGAAATCATTTTACAGCTGAGCTCTGCCCATATAATGGCCCCCATCGCTGTAGGTACCCTTCTATCTAGGATGACATGCTAGGAGACTTGTCACATCCCCCACATAGGTTTTATCACAGGGAATTTTACATGATTACCATCATCGCAAAGGACCACGTTTTATAGAAAGAATAAAGTAACATTTAATTTGGGCTCATATGGTCAGACGTCTGCCACAATGAGCACCAATCAGTAAAATAACAAGAGGCTCGTTTAGGGCCCAATAACAAGATTGGTACAAACTGTTTGAGGAATAAACTATTATTCTGCGCTCATACCCTTTTCTTATTGCTTGCACCACTTCCCCCAGCGACTTGGTAAGGCGAGTATTGTGTGCCCCCTAATTCATGTGCCAGTAGCCCTCCCGATGTCCCTTCCCCAGTGACTTGGTAAGGTTGAATATTGTGTGCCCCCTAATTCATGTACTAGTAGCCCCCCGTGTCCCTTCCCCTAGTGACTTGGTAAGGTATTGTGTGCCCCCTTATTCATGTACCAGTAGCTCTCCCTGTGTCCCTTACCCCAGTGACTTGGTAAGGTGAGTATTGTGTGCCCCCTAATTCATGTACCAGTAGCTTTCCCTGTGCCCCTTCCCCCAGTGACTTGGTGAGAATTGTGTGCCCCCTAATTCATGTACCAGTAGCCCTCCCTGTGTCCCTTCCCCCAGTGACTTGGCAAGGCCAGTATTGTGTGCCCACTTATTCATGTACCAGTAGTCCTCCCTGTGTCCCTGCCCCCAGTGACTTGGTGAGTATTGTGTTCCCCCTATTCATGTACCAGTAGCCCTCCATGTCCCTTCCCCCAGTGACTTGGTAAGGCGAGTATTGGGAGCCCCCTAATTCATGTACCAGTAGCCCAACCTGTGTCCCTTCCCCAGTGACTTGGTAAGACGAGTATTGCGTACCCCTTATTGATGTACCAGTAGCCAGTGGCGTAACTTGAAACTTATGGGCCCCGATGCGAAAGCTCCAACGGGGCCCCCAAATATTTTAAATCTTTAATAACAAGTCTTTTTCTATAGGCCAAATGGACTTTTAGGGCCCCCTAGGCTCCAGGGCCCAGGTGCGATTGCAACCCCCGCACCTGTTGTAGTTACACCCCTGCCAGTAACCCTGTCCCTTCCCGAGTGACTTGGTAAGGCGAGTATTGTGTGCCACCTAATTCATGTACCAGTAGCCTTCCGTGTCCCTTCCCCCAGTGACTTGGTAAGGCGAGTATTGTGTGCCACCTAATTCATGTACCAGTAGCCCTCCTTGTATCCCTTCCCCCTGTGACTTGGTAAGGCGAGTATAGTGTGCCCCCTAATTCATATACCAGTAGCCCGACATGTGTCCCTTTCCCTCAGTGACATGGTAAGGCGAGTATTGTGTGTCCCCTAATTCATGTACCAGTAGCCCAATTTGTGTCCCTTTCCCCAGTGACTTGGTAAGGCGAGTATTGTGTGCCCCCTAATTCATGTACCAGTAGCCCGACCTGTGTCCATTTCCCCAGTGACTTGGCAAGGCGAGTATTGCGTGCCCCCTAATTCATGTACCAGTAGCCCTCCCTGACACTTCCCCCAGTGACTTGGTAAGGCGAGTATTGTGTGCCCCCTAATTCATGTACCAGTAGCCCGACCTATGTCCCTTCCCCCAGTGACTTGTTAAGGCAAGTATTGCATGCCCCCTAATGCAAGTACCAGTAGTCCTCCCTGTGTCCCTTTCCCCAGTAACTTGGTAAGGAGAGTGGTCTTCCCCTAATTCATGTACCAGTAGCCCTCCCTGTGACACTTCCCCCAGTGACTTGGTGAGTATTGTGTGCCCCCTAATTCATGTACTAGTAGCCCTCCGTGTGTCTTTCCCTAGTGACTTGGTGAGTATTGTGTGCCCCCTAATTCATGGACTAGTAGCCCTCCGTGTCCCTTCCCCTAGTGACTTGGTAAGGGGAGTATTGTGTGCCCCCTAATTCATGTACCAGTAGCCCTCCCTGTGCCCCTTCCCCCAGTGACTTGGTAAGGCGAGTATTGTGTGCCCCCTTATGTACCAGTAGCTCTCCTTGTCCCTTCCACAGTGACATGGCAAGGCGAGTATTGTATGCCCACTTATTCATGTACCAGTAGCTCTCCATGTCCCTTCCCCCCAGTGACTTGGTAAGTCGAGCATTGTGTGCCTCCTAATTCATGTACCAGTAGCCCTCCCTGTGCCCCTTCCCCCAGTGAGTAGGTAAGGCGAGCATTGTGTGCCCCTAATTCATGTACCAGTAGCCCTCCCTGTGTCTCTTCCCCCAGTGACTTGGTAAGGAGTGTATTGTGTGCCACCTAATTCATTCACCAGTAGCCAGACCTGTGTCCCTTCCCCCAGTGACTTTGTAAGGCGAGTATTGTGTACCCACTAATTCATGTACCAGAAGCCCTCCATGTGTCCCCTCCCCCAGTGACTTGGTAAGGCGGGTATTTTGCCCCTAATTCATGTACCAGTAGCCCTCCCTGTGTCCCTTCCCCCAGTGACTTGGTAAAGCGAGTATTGTGTACCCCTAATTCATGTACCAGTAGCTCTCCAGGTGTTCCTTCCCCCACTGACTTGGTGAGTATTGTGTGCCCCCTATTCATGTACCAGTAGCCCTCCAGGTGTCCCTTCCCCCAGTGACTTGGTAAGGCGAGAATTGTGTGCCCCTAATTAATGTACCAGCAGCCCTCCAGGTGTTCCTTTGTCCAGTGACTTGGTAAGGCGAGTATTGGGTGCCCCTAATTTATGTACCAGTAGACCTCCCTGTGTCTCTTCCCCCAGTGACTTGATAAGGCAAGTATTGGGTGTCCCTAATTCATGTACCAGTAGCCCTCCCTGTATCCCTTCCCCCAGTGACTTGGTAAGGCGAGTATTGCGTGCCCCCTATTCATGTACCAGTAGCCCTCCCTGTGTCCCTGCCCCCAGTGACTTGGTAAGGCGAGAATTGTGTGCCCTCTAATTCATGTACCAGTAGCCCTCCGTGTCCCTGCCCCCAGTGACTTGGTAAGGTGAGTATTGTGTGCCCCCTAATTCATGTACCAGTAGCCCGACCTGTGCCCCTTCCCCCAGTGACTTGGTAAGGCGAGTATTGTGTGCCCCTAATTCATGTACCAGTTGCCCTCCCTGTGTCCCTTCCCCCATTCACTTAGTAAGGCGAGTATTGTGTGCCCCCTAATTCATGCACCAGTAGCTAGACCTGTGTCCCTTCTCCCAGTGACTTGGTACGGCGAGTATTGTGTGCCCCCTATTCATGTACCAGGAGCCCTCCCTGTGTCCCTTCCCCAATGACTTGGTAAGGCGAGTATTGTGTGCCCCTTTATTCATGTACCAGTAGCCCTCCCTGTGTCCCACCCCCAGTGACTTGGTAAGGCAAGTATTGTGTGCCTCCTAATTCATGTACCAGTAGCCCTCCCTGTGTCCCTGCCCCCAGTGACTTGGCAAGGTGAGTATTGTGTGCCCCCTAATTCATGTACCAGGAGCCCGACCTGTGTCCCTTCCCCCCAGTGACTTGGTAAGGCGAGCATTGTGTGCCCCTAATTCATGTACCAGTAGCCCTCCCTGTGCCCCTTCCCCCAGTGACTAGGTAAGGCGAGTATTGTGTGCCCAATTCATGTACCAGTAGCCTTTCTTGTGTCCCTTCCCCCAGTGACTTGGTAAGGAGAGTATTGTGTGCCACCTAATTCATGCACCAGTAGCCCTCCCTGTGTCACTTCCCCCAGTGACTTTGTAAGGTGAGTATTGTGTGCCCCTAATTCATGTACCAGTAGCCCTCCGTGTCCCTTCCCCCAGTGACTTGGTAAGGTGAGTATTGTGTACCCCCTAATTAATGTTCCAGGAGCCCTTCATGTCCCTTCCTACAGTGACTTGGTAAGGCGAGTATTGTGTGTCCCCTAACTCATGTACCAGTAGCCCTCCCTGTGACTTGGTAAGTTGAGTATTGTGTGCCCCTTAATTCATGTACCAGGATCCCTTCATGTCCCTTCCCCCAGTGACTTGGTGAGTATTGCGTGCTCCCTTATACAAGTACCAGTAGCCCACCGTGTGACTCTTCCCCCAGTGACTTGGTAAAGCGAGTATTGTGTGCCCCCTATTCATGTACCAGTAGCCCTCCCTGTGTCCCTGCCCCCAGTGACTTGGTGAGTATTGTGTGCCCCCTAATTCATGCACCAGTAGCCAGACCTGTGTCCCTTCCCCCAGTGACTTGGTAAGGCAAGTATTTTGTGCCCCTAATTCATGTACCAGTAGCCCTCCCTGTGACACTTCCCCCAGTGTCTTGGTGAGTATTGTGTGCCCCCTAATTCACGTACCAGGAGCCCTTCATGTCCCTTCCTCCAGTGACTTGGTACGGTGAGTAGAGTGCCCCCTAACTCATGTACCAGTAGCCCTCCCTGTGTCCATGCCTTCTGTGACTTGGTGAGTATTGTGCCCCATAATTCGTGTACCAGTAGCCCTCCCTGTGTCCCTTCCCCCAGTGACTTGTTAAGGCGAGTATTGTGTGCCCCTCAATTCATGTACCTGTAGCCCTCCCTGTGTCCCTTCCCCCAGTGACTGGGTAACGCGAGTATTGTGTGCCCCCTAATTCATGTACCAGTAGCCCTCCGTGTGCCTTCCCCCAGTGACTTGGTAAGGCGAGAATTGTGTGCCCCCTAATTCATGTACCAGTAGCCCTCCCTGTCTCTTCCCCCAGTTCAATAATGAAGCCATAAGTTACAGTTATGTTTTACTTTTTATTTTGGTCCCCAGAACTAATCCCCTGTGCCACTTCTTCCACGCTATGAAACTGCTTCCCCCGTTTATGATTTCCATGCCGGCATTAACGATCCAATTAGCTGAAGTGTTTGATGATCACCGCCATGTTTATACACCCAGTGATCGGGGATGAGCAATCATGGCTCAGTTCTTACATCCAGACCTCAATGTCTCCAGCTGTGATAATGTGTGTAGGTAATAAAGATGTTACCGGCAGCTATTAAAACACAGTGCTGGGAACATCTGTACAAGTATATACACCCCCACAGCGGAGGACCGTCCTGTTATACAAGCGTCATGGTCTTCCCAGAAATGAACCTGGCCGGATCAATCATCTCCTTATATAAAATATTACAGAATTGCTCATATAACAATTCCCTATGTATTTTAGGTATTTTCATTAATGCCTGGTTTTAGTGCAGCGCTGCGGAGGTGAATTCATGTGGTTTTCTGCCCTTTTTATGCTGTGTGTATCATTCAGACTTGTCAGAAATGTGGAATCGGTGGAGGCCTGGCCGTCAGAGTATATATAGGGTGGGATGGAAATCAATGGGAGTCAAGGAAACATTAAATGAGAGCGATATGTCTCCAGGGAGCAGAGCCCGAGACCCCGTCCTTTAGATGAGGGGGTCCCATGGCCAATCCCACTCCATCCTGACACTTATCATATGTTATAGAGACCTGGCCAGTGACAGATGAGCTTTCCAGGGGCCCCAGGAGAAACATGGAGGTCCAAAATATGAAAAAAGTGTCAGGCTCAAAGCTGCGAGAATCAATCCTGATGAATACAGCAATATTCCAAATAATTACTGGTAACGGGTACGCAGCACACAAATGTCTGCTGTCTACAGAAGTGATCTGTGGCTCTCCAGCTGTTTCCAAACTACAACTCCCAGCAGGCCGCGTTCAGGGCACACTAGGGGTTGATGTTTTGCAACAGCCATAAAGTGATGTCGTCACTTTAAGAACTTTCTTGCATAACACAAATTCCGGCGGCAGCATACCGGGGGCGAGATGTCTTCTTTCTCCAACTCACAGGGGAAGTTATTTTGGTTGCACTCTAAGGGTATGTGCACACGACGTCTTTTAGACATGAATGTACCTGCAGGGTCTTACCTGAAGTGTCTTTTGGGTACTTTTTCTCGCACCGTCGTTAACGCCGGATTTTTTGCTTTTATTTTATAAAACCGCCTGCAGAACGGTCAGATCACTCCTTTTAGTCTCTTCGCAATTGTGGAGCCATTAAAAGAAGCTGAAAGGACTGAACGCGTTCAGATGCGGTTTCTACACTGCTGGCCATAGGGTCTTTCTCTGTAGCATTTATTTAACGCGTTTTGAATCAGAAGTCGTGGACGTACCCTTACTAGCATTGCGCTCAACAGACCACAAAACCAGGTGCTTCTCTCTAAATGATGTAAACCCGCGCCATGGACCCCCATACACTTCACTTCCCAACCAGCCCTGATCGTCTTGGTATGAAGATTGCATGGTGGCATGGACCGACACCAATGCCATTTTGTGGCCCACCTATATAAAGGAAGCCTTTATCTCTATCAGCTCTGTACTGTTGGCCGCCCAAACAATAATTTACTGTTTTGTCCACCCACAGTGATAATGGTTGTGGAAGAGAGTCCAAACTCTATCACCCAAGGTGTGATTCCAACGATAGCGTCTTCCGACACACCCAATACTAGCCCCTCACCATTTCCCTGAATGAGCAAGTCTTGGTCCCTGGGAGATATACACATTCAAGATCATCATTCATGGTCACACTCCCCCCCCCCCCCCCCCCCCAAATTCTTTAAATTACCTTCAACATGTCCTTATATCTTCCCATCTCCGAATGAGCCGTTATCAGGCATCCAAGGACCCGAAACCTGCCGGTGGCATCGGTGGTCTTCTCCAAAACCTTAGTCCAAACCTGTAAAGCCTTCTCCGTCTGGTTGGACTGGTAAAGCTGAAGTCCTTTTTGGATCTGCTGTTTGGTTTGGTCCTGACCCATTTCCACGCCCAGAAGGTTCATAAAATCCTAAGTACCCAAATCCAACAAGCTGCCACGTAGAATCCAGATGAAGGCTGAGGCTACAGAAAGCAGCCATCCATAGTTTCCCAGGAATTTGAGCTTCCGGAGGTATCGAGGCGAATGGGCAGGTGTTAAACCTAACCAGGAGATATAGATTTCCCGAAGGGAGCTCGTGATCCTGACTCGCAACTGAACAAGCATAAGAACTGCGATAAGATAACATAGAGGTACCCAGCGTGTCAGGGAAAGTGCATACGCCTGGGTTGTGCGAGACTCCCAGATTTAGCCCCTGCCCCCATTGCCGGGCACAGCTGTCCCTGCCAATCTCAGACTCGTCTCTTCAAAGGAATGCCAGTACTAGTGACTCAAGGTCAGAGAGGGAGCTCGCACCAGAATCTCACCCTCCACCCATTAACAGAAACATGCAGCAAGATCCAAAATTAAAAGGCCTTATGGTATCCCACCAGCACCAGCCGTACGGGAGCGGGCGTAATTCTGCATAGCCCTACCCAGCCCAAAGAGAGAACAAGTCGTGTAAAAATATCCCCAAGACAGACAAATGATCAACTGGAGCAACAGGAATGTCCTGGGCTAAGCCTACCGTGCCCATACGGACTGCTTCCCAGGCTATTAACGAGCCTCCGTAACAGCCTGCGACATATTTCTGCATGCAGGACTACTGTGGAGTCAATTAGATGAAGTAATGTCGTCCTTGTGATCGACGTTACTAAGGAGTGAAAAATACAAGCCAGGGAGAGTAGCAAAATACCCCACCAGCAACACAGGTGTCCACCCAAACCCTACACCAGGATGCCCGCTGTAAAAAACATGGAGTTAGGAAAATCAGAAAAAATCTCCTATAAGTGCAAGAGGCCATCATTCAATGTGGCAAACCCTGCGGTGTGCCAGTACCTGGTGATTATCCAAGGGGCAGCTAAGAAGGCAAAGGTTAAGTTACAGGTTGGACTTCTGTCTACTTTCAACCTTAAAACTAGAAAGTCGCGGCCGACCCAGGATGTAATAACCTGAATGTGCATCGTCATGTGGCTGTCATGCAGCAGCACAGTACAGGACAAGAGGACACGGCAACAAGTGGCCAGTTACGTCCCCCAGGCTGCTCTATCACCCACCGAGCCCAGCACCACCTCTTCTTTCATCACCCTGGATATGATACCAGTCTACGACTTCCAATCAGTGCATTATTATACATCTGTCATCCCAAGACTGTGCTGCCATCATCAGCGCCAATGGAGGGGGCGACTTGTGACCATACGATGTGAGATTGCACCGTCCGCTACCACCAATGATAGTGAATGGGGCTGTACAGACATCCAGTAGGGTTGGGGGGGAGTGACGGGAACTATTAACGCTCCTACTTTATGCTTGTAGTGCCTTGCGGCACTCCATATTAATGTCTATGGATGTAGATGAGGACAGAGAAGCCCCCGAAGGTGGATGTGGGGGGCACATACTTTTCTCCATATTAATGTCTATGGATGTAGAGGAGGACAAATAAGCCCCCGAAGGTGGATGTGGGGGGCACATACTTTCTCCATATTAATGTCTATGGATGTAGATGAGGACAGAGAAGCCCCCAAGGGTGGATGTGGGGGCACATACTTACTCCATATTAATGTCTATGGATCTAGATGAGGACAGAGAAGCCCCGGGAGGTGGATGCGGGGGGCACATACTTTCTCCATATTAATGTTTATGGATGTAGATGAGGACAGAGAAGCCCCGGGGGTGGATGTGGGGGGCACATACTTTCTCCATATTAATGTCTATGGATGTAGAGGAGGACAGAGAAGCCCCCGGAGGTGGATGTGGGGGGCACATATATATACTGTATATATGTGTGCAGTGAAACATGTAATAGGTTTATTGTGTGACTAGTAATAATGTAACATCTGTCCTGAAGGCTGCAGGTCTCACCCAGGTGTTAATATGTATTTCCCTGAGACAGCAGACTTCTGTCTCCAATCTCACCAGGGGGTCGTGCTGGGAGCCAAGAAGAAAGGGAAGATTTGACACCTCCTAGCTCTTTGGAAGAGAGATGTCAATTGCAGCCTGACACTATCTGTGGGAACTTTTACACAGGGAGTCTCGGAAATGGTGTGTTCATTGGGGGAGTGGCCACGGTCCACTCAAAAACAGTTATGGTGTTGGCCTGAGGGGCTGGTCTGGAAGTCTGACCTCCTGAGTAAATCTATAAATGAGGCCTGTATACATAGACTCGTGTTCTCATGTGAGGGCAGCTGATGTGTTCCACCAATTCCATATTCACCCACCCTCAGGGAGCAGAAAGCAGACTACAAGTTAGCCATTTCTGTAAGTTTTTTTTATTATAGCATAAAACTTTAACAGTTGAACCTGTCCTCCTAAGACCTCCTCTCCTCCACGCTTATTCGCTCCTCACCCAATCGCCTCCAAGACTTCTCCCGAATATCACCCATCCTCTGGAATTCAGTGCCCCAACACATCCAGTTATCCACTACTTTTGGATCCTTCAAAAGAAACCTGAAAACCCACCTCTTCAAAGAAGCTTACAGCCTGTAAAGACCACACTGCCACCTCAACACCATTGGAGCTACTGTCTCTTTCCCCATTATCCTGTAGAATGTAAGCCCGCAAGGGCAGGGTCCTCTTCCCTCTGTACCAGTCGGTCATTGTTAGTTTTGTTTACTGTAAGTGATATTTGTATTTTGATGTAACCCCTTCTCTTGTACAGCACCATGGATTTAATGGTGCTATATAAATAAATAATAATAACCTTGAATGTTCTAAAGAATCCATAGCCTAAGGTGTGTGAGCCTTATGAGTGTTAGACAGTATTAGTAATATTTCCGGGACTCATCGCCCGTGTATTCGGTGAGTGGGGGGCACATACTTTTCAGTTTGCCACTATATGGAGTGAGCTGTGAATTTTACCATCTTTGTCCAGGGTTGTGAAGTCAGAGTCCATTTTGGTGGAGTCAGAGTCGGTGTCATGAAAATTGAGGAGTCGGAGGTTTGGCTTGCCAACTCCACAGCCTTGTCTCTTGGGGTCCCACAATGAATGAGCGGGTCAAGCCGTAGGTTGTGAGGATACAGAGAGGAAGTCGCTCCCTTCTGCACGGAGCGTCGTGTTCAGGCTGGACCGGGGGGGTGTTGTTTGGTGGGGGGTACGCAGGTATGTGTCCGCTTGGCGCAGAGTATTCGGTGAAATAATCGGACCACACTCGCTCTTCTCAAACAATTTAATAGCAAACAAACAAAGGAAGGTACCACACGTTACAAAATGACTTCTAGTCGGTTTTGTGTTTGTGTATGTGTGTGCACAATTAAAACAGTTTGTAAATAGCTGGAAGGAAGGGGACGGGATAGAAAGAAAAGGTTACAGAAGGTTAATCATTAACACAGACACGCTGGCTTCAAACTCGGAGAATTCTTTAATCCACAAACTTTAGCGATCGGCTACGCAGTAGTGGTTACCTTTTCTCTCTTTTTTAATCCTTTCTCCTCTTAAACCATTAAAGAAAACTTTACATTTTTCTACATTTTACAATAACAATTTCACACAAAAAATAAAACACAAAACTATTAAACAAAAGGAGAAAAAAAAATATAACACAAAACTAAATTTTTGCTTTGCAAATCAGAGAAAAATAAAAAACAAATTAGACAATTAAGAAAAACAAAAAAACAAGCATCTGTGAGGAAGGGAGAGTGGAGATCTCATGAGTCCGGTCACGGCAGCACAGAAGGACAACTTGGTCAGATAGTGGCAAATTCTCTGATTTTTTGACTTCACATTGTGAAATAAATCACTCTACATTGTATTTTTTTTTTCTCCTAGTAGAAAAAGGCAAAAAAACTGTACAAAATCCTAGTGTTAACTACAATCAGTTTGTACCAATATAAAAGCCCACAGGTTTGTCTCCAAAAGATTTTTTTTTTCTGTTTTTTTTTTTTTTTTTTAAACTTTATATAGAATTATTCACAAAAAGCAGGCAGAGGTTAGGAAGGCAGAGGTGACGCTTCGGCAATGCAGAAAGTCACCACAGAACTTACACATTTTAAATATATATATATATTTTTTCCTTCTCTTTGTTGTCTAAAAAAAAAAAGTAGTCAGAAGAAGCCGATTTTGGCATTTGTTGGCCCTTTCGGTTACGGTGTCCGTAGTGGGAGCGTCTCCCGGTCAAGCCGTAGGTTGTGAGGATACAGAGAAGAAGTCGCTCCCTTCTGCGCGGAGCGTCGTGTTCAGGCTGGACCGGTGTGTGTGTGTGTGTGTGTGTGTGTGTGTGTGTGTGTGTGTGTGTGTGTGTGTGTGGTGTCCTGCCTCGAAAATAGAAAAAAAACAAAACCAAAACATAGCACGGAGCTGAAGACCAAGCCCCGGGGTGCGCACCGTTATATATGGGCCGGGGGTTATACCCTGTGGACGAGACAAGCACCATAGGGAACACTAGCGGTTATATAATGACCGGCTCCCGGTGAGGCGGGAAGGACTCTATTCCCACAATGCATTTCATATGGGCGGAGCCTGTAACCATCGAATGGGGTGTACAGGGGTGAGGAGGCAGTGCACGGCCGAACTACCCAGAATTTCCATCCCGATCCAAGAGGAAACCTTGCGAGAGGCCGTCCAGAATGAGAAACATTGGCTATGAACGGTGCATGGTATTGTGGTACAAGACTGCAATACCAGAGATGGCCAGTACACAAGAGTGGCGCTGTTCCGGGATAAAAATGCTCAGGGTTTTTTCCCCTTACTTTATACAAGGCTTAGTAGTTAGGAAAAAAAAATAAAAGTTATGGGACTTCCGATGAGCATTAGAGCTCACCCCTGTAGAAACGCAGACACGTTAACGAAGGAGGCCATTATCATTCTCCTTCCAAGAAAAAAAAAAAAAAAAAAAAACGGGCTGAAGACAATTCAGGGTGAATTTTTGAGCCCTGAAAAAAATAAAAATAAAAAAATAAAATAAAAAATATATATATATATATATATATATATATATATATATATATATATATATATAATATATTTTCTAATTCTTCGCACCAGAGGATTTCTCATTGAACGAGCCGCTCTGCCCTGTGTCGATGCCCAGTTATGTCGCGTTTACAGTGCCAACCACAAAATGCCGCGCAGTCATAAAACCGAGCGGTTACCCTGCAAGTTAGGGGAAAGAGGCCGCGGCGCAGCCTGAACACGCCGCCGATACCTTGTGCTGCACATCTCAGACATCAAAAGGAAACACAAAGTTAAAACAAAAGGACGCGGCTAAACCAATTTATGCTTAAAAAAAAAAAAATAAAAATAATAATGAAATTTTTACCGCCCTGCTTTGCACTTTTACCTCTAAAAACACAGAAATAACTCGGCTCAGCGAGCCCCTCGGGGGTATTGAAATGGCTGAGCCATGGTGAAAAACAGACAGAGGACAAGGCAGAAACATATATAGATATATAAAGAGAATTTTTGGCACAATCCATTGAATGAAAAAACAAAAAACAGAAAAAAATAAGAAAAAAAAAACACAGTCACATTCTGCTGAAGAGACGGCTTCATAAAAATAAGATGCGGCATCCCACCGGGAAGGTCATGGGACATCGGCCGAGCTGCACCCACGATTCGGGAAGGGGGAATATAAAGGACTACAATGCACAGAGAAGCCACTCGCAGGCAGCACAATGGGACTGCCTTTCAGATTCCAATTACGTAGGTAAAAAATAAAAGACCCCCCCAATAGCTCCGGCAGAGAGGAGACAGGCTGAACCTGATTGGTAGAAACACAACGAAAAGAGGACAAATATTAAACAAGGTGTGCCAGCTAGGCCCGCCGAAAAGATCAGGTACAAAGTAGCATCCAAAAAATTAAGTGGTTACTTTATCAATTTCTAGAAAAATAGATTTATATAATTTTTTTTTTTTTTTTTAATAATCAAATGCGAGATTTAAATATTGTGTCCCTCTTCGCAGTCTTTGTAGCAAAGCCGATTTGGCAACACGCAAGAAAATAAAGGAAAAAACAAAACAAAAACAAACAAAACAAAAAACAACAACATGGTAAAAATACAACATATTAGCATCAAAAAAACAAAAAGTCAAAAACACAAGTTCAGAGGTGAGAGTTCAAGCATCAAAGAAGCTGAAGAAACAAGGATTTGGACGATGTACTTGAACGCCACACCGACATGCTTTAGAGGCACAATGATGGACAAATGGCAGGAAGGGATCTAGAAAACAAAACAAACCAGAGAAAACAAGGAGAAGCACAAAGTTACACAACGCAATACATCAAATCACAGAGAGAGAGACGGACGCGGCCGGGCACCGGGGCCCAGCCCTACACACATGCACAGGACGCCCAGGACCGGGGAAGGGAGGACGATCGACATGTCACGCACGCATGTACACAGAACTGTGAGAGGCTCTGGGGGGACACGACACCCAACAGACACAAAATTAGAGAGACTGGAATCACCATGCAAAAAAAAAAAAAAAAAAAAAAAATGAAATAAATATGAAGTAGAAATAAAAAGGAATCAGCCCAGCACCCGACATTGACACGACAGGAGCGGCAGTGTGGAGGCCGGCAGAACCCAAACCGCCCCATGTAAACTATGGGTGTCTGCGGGCCCCTCCACTAGCCCCTCCGACACCACTGTGACAGCTACGCTCTGAATACAAGACAATATGGAGCCGAACAGATGACCTCAAAAAGACAAACTATTGCCCGACACAACGCTATAAGAAGCGGAGGCTTTAGATTATGCCACTCCTATCATGAGCACCATACCCAAAGCTGTCCACGAGCCCAGGATGGGTTATTTTTGCTTCTTTTTTGGCAACATAATGTGCATTTAGAAAAAAAAAATATTTTAAAGCAGTCAGCGCCTGAGCTCTGGTTATCAGCCTCCCCCTCCATAAAAGAAGTCAGTGCCTGAGCTCTGATTATCAGCGTCGTCCTACATAAAGTCAGCGGATGAGCTCTGGTTATCAGCCTTCCCCTACATAAAAAGTCAGCACCTGAGCTCTGGTTATCAGCGTCCCCCTACATAAAAGAAGTCAGTGGATGAGCTCTGGTTATCAGCCTCCCCTTACATAAAAGAAGTCAGTGCCTGAGCTCTGGTTATCAGCCTCGTCCTACATAAAAGAAGTCAGCGGATGAGCTCTGGTTATCAGCCTCGTTCTACATAAAAGAAGTCAGTGGATGAGCTCTGGTTATCAGCCTCGTCCTACATTATAGTAGTCTGCCCCTGGGATTCGAATGTCAGCTTCGTCCAACATTATAGTAGCCAGTGGCTGAGCTCTGGTAATCAGCTTCCTCCTACATAAAAGAAGTCAGTGCCTGAGCTGTGGTTATCAGCCTCCCCCTACATAAAAGAAGTCAGCGCCCGAGCTCTGGTTATCAGCCTCCCCCTACATAAAAGACGTCTGCGCCTGAGCTCTGTTATCTGCTTCTCCTATATTGTAGCATCCAATGCCTGAGCTCTGGTTATCAGCCTCCCCTAAATAAAAATCAGCCCGTGAGCTCTGGTTATCAGTCTTACCCTACATAAAAGAAGTCGGTGCCTGAGCTCTGGTTATCAGCCTTCCCCAACATAAAAGAAGTCAGCGGATGAGCTCTGGTTATCAGCCTCCCCTTACATAAAAGAAGTCAGTGCCTGAGCTCTGGTTAACAGCCTCCCCCTACATAAAATAAGTCAGCGCCTGAGCTCTGGTTAACAGCCTCCCCCTACATAAAAGTAGTCAGCACCTGAGCTCTGGTTATCAGCCTCTTTCTACATAAAAGAAGTCAGTGGATGAGCTTTGGTTATCAGCCTCCCCATACATAAAAGAAGTCAGCACCTAAGCTCTGGTTATCAGCCTCTTTCTACATAAAAGAAGTCAGTGGATGAGCTTTGGTTATCAGCCTCCCCATACATAAAAGAAGTCAGCACCTGAGCTCTGGTTATCAGCCTCTTTCTACATAAAAGAAGTCAGTGGATGAGCTTTGGTTATCAGCCTCCCCATACATAAAAGAAGTCAGCACCTGAGCTCTGGTTATCAGCCTCCTCCTACATAAAAAGTCAGTGCCTGAGCTCTGGTTATCAGCCTCGTCCTACATAAAGGAAGTCAGTGCCTGAGCTGTGGTTATCAGCCTCCCCCTACATAAAAGAAGTCAACGCCTGAGCTCTGGTTATCAGCCTCGTCCTACATAAAAAGTCAGTGCCTGAGCTCTGGTTATCAGCCTCATCCTACATAAAGGAAGTCAGTGCCTGAGCTGTGGTTATCAGCCTCCCCCTACATAAAAGAAGTCAACGCCCAAGCTCTGGTTATCAGCCTCCTCCTACATAAAAAGTCAGTGCCTGAGCTCTGTTATCTGCTTCTCCCTATATTGTAGCATGCAGTGCCTGAGCTCTGGTTATCAGCCTCCCCTACATAAAGGTATCCGACACCAGAGCTCTGATTGTCAGAGTCCTCTTTCATTAAAGCAGTCAGTTCCTGAGCTCTGATTATCCGCCTCCTACATTAAATTTATGGCCGCCTGTCCCTACTGGAAGAAGGATGGGCACATGCAGTGCAAGCTTTGGTGTGGATTTTTATTTAATGATTATGTGTGATGTAAACCTCAGAAAGTTCATGATCTGCCTAATCTTCCTTTGCACCCTAACAGAATTATTTTGATTGTCTAAAACTAACTTTGCCATTCACTTCTGGAGGTTTAAATGTTCTGCGATGACTGAGGTTGCAGTCTATAACTTGGTGACAATAGCAGACTTGCACATAGAAGTGCAAACCAATGTCGACTTGGGGTGTGTTCACATTTCCGACGTGAAATCCTAAGGACACCCGCAGCCCATCAATGCGATTACAGAGATATCTGCAGCATTTGCAGAGAAATCTGCAGCATAACCCATGTGGCCCTAAATTTACGTGTTCTGCTGCAGACCTGCACGAGCGTGCACTACCCCCCGAAGCAGCGGTTTGCATTACTGGTGTGATGCATGCACAGCGCCTTTAAGTAGATTTTCCCATTAATACAGCTGTATCCGACATTATGACTTCTATACTTCCACCAAGGCTTTGCTAACAGCATAATGATATTGCATTTTAAGACTGCCATGGATAGCATTCACCCCCCAGCTGCTTCTCATTCACTTTTTCTGGTTGTCGGTCAGTCGTGTAGTAAGGGGCCTTGAGAACCAGAGCCGAGACGCCGCCTTGGTTAACTTGTAAACTTTTTGGAGTAAAAATTAGTCTTAAAAAAAAAAAAAATACTGACAAGATCAGGAAGAGACCTGTTTTTCACATTGATACCCCAGCGGACCGAGGCCTCGGCCGGGCGCCCTGTATATGTCCCCTCTCCGCACATCGTTTTACCTAAAACACGATGTAGAATAATCTGTATATATATATAAAAAAAAAAAACAAAACAAAAAAACACACAAAATAAAGTCGCCATCTTCCGAATTCTACAAAATCTCTTCCCAGTGAAATAATTTAGGCAATAAATATTGCTCACTCATCCGAGCTGTATAAAACCTCTATAAAAATAGAAATGACATTCTTACAGGCTTAGTTTTCCTTCAATAATTGTCTTAGTCAGTTCTGATTTTACACTTGTATAAAAGTTGTTTTTTTGTTTTTATCAGGAGCCTGGAAGCCTCTTTATGATTCACATTATTCCAAATCAAAAACACTTTTTTTTTATCTCTGAGTATACATTATTCAAGTTTTAGCAGTTCATCTTCGTCATGTAAATCATGATCCGTGTATGTCGGTATGTACCCGGGTACATACACACACGGGCATATGAAGTACTCGTCTATTCTACCACACAACACCGGATGCCAGCCCACGAGCGGAAGAGAGGAGCAGCCCGCTGCTGCGCCGTCGTCGTCTCCGTGCCCTGCCTGCCATTGATGACGACAAAGCTTACCAGTAAACATATCACCTGGTAAAAAATAAAAAGTTATCGTATTGCATTGTGGTAAAGATTGCTGATAAAGCTCTGCACTGCAAACATTACCCGGACGCGCAAGATTGCTCCGGCTCCATGTGCAGCAAGTGTATGACCCGCACCAGGCCTTAATGCCCGCAATGCAGACCCGTGTGCTTCAGGGTCATTCAATGGGCAGAATCCATCAGCCCTAAAATGACCGGGTTGCATGCAGTGCCTCTTTAAAATGGATTACATGAAGGTAGGAAAAATGACTGCAGGAGCATAAAAGAAAAAAAAAAAAAAAAAGGTTTGTTGTACCGTAGAAAAATGTGCAAGATTTGACAGCCTGCACCTTCATTGATGGCAGACGGAGCAGTGAGCAGACGGGTGGCTTTCCACGGCCGCTCGCTTTCTCCTTTTCCAGGGGTTCTGGTGTTGGGACATCCACACACATTTGTACAAAACACAGCAAAGTCCAAATAATATTAATCATAAAAATCACCGATATGGCACCTAAACTCCAAAAGAAAACACTTGGAACAAGTAGTACAAGCCGTTTCTCCATACGAAGCAAAAAAATAAAAATAAAATAATAATTTTCACAACAAAAAGTTGTACCCAGAGTCTTTTATGAGGGAAAGAGGCTTCTGGCTGTAAGCACATGTAGATGCTTTGGGGCTGCTGAAGAGACAGCACAGTCTGCGTTGTCACTAAGTGCTCTCCTCCAGGCACAGGTCCTGGGCTTGGCCGCTCCATCCCACACTTACCAGAACATCCTTCTCGCTCACTTCCCAGGGCAGTACAGTTCAGTAGGGTTTGCTGTCGTTCTTGGAGCGCTTAAGTTGAACTTTCAGACGTTTCATTCCAATCTGAAAGCCGTTCATGGACTGGATCGCAGCCTGAGCCGAAACTGGATTGTCGTAGCTTACGAAACCTGCTCGAGACAAGCACAGAGGTTGGGGGGGACGGAAAAGTGTGGAAGGGAAAACAGGGGGGCAACATGAGAAACAAAACATAGAAAAAGTACAAAATACATTGCTGGGTCTCCCTTAACCCCCCTCCCTCCTCACTCCCCTTTTCCCCCATTCCCCCCCTTTTTTTTCCTCTTTCTTTCCTTTCTCCTATTTCTACAATTGCTTTTCTTACAGGTTCTGTATTTTGTATATAAGGTCTATGTCCTGAGGTGATTCTCAAGATGAGAACCATGTACCCTTTATGTGCCAGAGTTCTTGTTCAACTACACTTGTGCTGTGTTCTCAGACGTAATGTATAGCTCTGGACATTGTAATGATTCTTTTTACTGTTTTTCCTGTTTAAAATTTCAATAAATATATTTACTGAAAAAAAAAAAAAGTACAAAAAAAGAATGGAAGGGAAAAAACAAACAAACAGAAAAAGCCAACTTGTGCTGAAAACAAGTGTAGATGTGTTACATCGCTGGTTTCCAACCTGCGTCCCTCCAGGTGTTGCCCGGCTGTTAGGGCTTTGCTGGGAGTTGTAGTTCGAAGAGGCACAGGATGGGGACCAGGCGTGCAGACAAAGTGGACAGGAAACACTCACCAAAACATTTGCTGAGGTTCGTCTGTTTATCAATGAAAACTTTGGCAGACACAATATTTCCGAATGGCATGAACATCTGCAGGATGTCCTGGTCCCCGAACTCCTGGGGCAAGTGGTATATGAAGAGGTTTGCGCCCTCTGGGCCTAGGAGACAAAGAGCCACTGGTTAGACGAGACCACCCACTGTGGACGGGATCCATACATCATCATGTGCACCCCATTACTGATACCACAAATCACCAATACATAGGGGGGCTTCACTAATGAGAAGGAGCAAGAAGCCAACATTCCTGGGTGCTGCTGAAAATGTCCGACGTGGCGAGCAAGATCCACCAAAAGTATTACTGTTTACACCACCGACATTTCTGCCGACTACGCTGGCTAAATTTAGGACAGCATTAAAGGGTTGTTCAGGATTTTATGCATTGCTGTCTCATGCTTAGGGTAGGCCATCAATATCTAATCAATGGGGGTCTGACACCAAGTGCCCCAGGTTATCAGCTCTCACTGTGGCTGTAAGCAGCATGTGGGGCAAAAAAAACCAGATCACATTCACTTCAATAGGAGCTGAGCTGCAGTACAGAGAATGGCCACTACACGGTGTATGGAGCTGTGAGGAGCTGAGCTGCAGTACAGAGAATGGCCACTACACGGTGCATGGAGCTAAGCTGCAGTACAGACAATGACCACTACACGGTGTATGGAGCTGAGCTGCAGTACAGAGAATGGCCACTACACGGTGTATGGAGCTGAGCTGCAGTACAGAGAATGGCCACTACACGGTGTATGGAGCTGTGAGGAGCTGAGCTGCAGTACAGAGAATGGCCACTACACGGTGTATGGAGCCAAGCTGCAGTACAGACAATGGCCACTACACGGTGTATGGAGCTGAGGTGCAGTACAGAGAATGGCCACTACACGGTGTATGGAGCTGAGCTGTAGTACAGACAATGGCCACTACACGGTGTATGGAGCTGTAAGGAGCTGAGCTGCAGTACAGAGAATGGCCACTACACGGTGTATGGAGCTGAGCTGTAGTACAGACAATGGCCACTACACGGTGTATGGAGCTGTAAGGAGCTGAGCTGCAGTACAGAGAATGGCCACTACACGGTGTATGGAGCTGAGGTGCAGTACAGAGAATGGCCACTACACGGTGTATGGAGCTGACGTGCAGTACAGAGAATGGCCACTACACGGTGTATGGAGCTGAGCTGCAGTACAGACAATGGCCACTACACGATGTATGGAGCTGTAAGGAGCTGAGCTGCAGTACAGAGAATGGCCACTACACGGTGTATGGAGCTGAGGTGCAGTACATAGAATGGCCACTACACGGTGTATGGAGCTGAGGTGCAGTACAGAGAATGGCCACTACACGGTGTATGGAGCTGAGCTGCAGTACAGACAATGGCCACTACATGGTGTATGGAGCTGTGAGGAGCTGAGCTGCAGTACAGAGAATGGCCACTACACGGTGTATGGAGCTGAGGTGCATTACAGAGAATGGCCACTACACGGTGTATGGTGCTGAGGTGCAGTACAGAGAATGGCTACTACACGGTGTATAGAGCTGAGCTGCAGTACAGACAATGGCCACTACACGGTGTATGGAGCTGTGAGGAGCTGTGCTGCAGTACAGAGAATGGCCACTACATGGTGTATGGAGCTGTACAGTTCCAGCTCTCTCCATTTACTTCCAGCCATGGCTCATCGGACCTTCACAATCTTACATTGAGGACACATTCTAAGGTTGGTCCGTCATTTCTCTTTAATACATATGTGACCAGAAAAAGCTCCCCCACCATCTCCATCTATAAACCTCCCACGTACATAGACCACGGCTTAACTCCAACGTGCCCAATGAGCCTTAAAGGGAACCTGTCACCTGAATTTGGCGGGACCGGTTTTCGGTCATATGGGCAGAGTTTTCGGGTGTTTGATTCACCCTTTCCTTACCCGTTGGCTGCATGCTGGCCGCAATATTGGATTGAAGTTCATTCTCTGTCCTCCGTAGTACGTGCCTGCGCAAGGCAATCTTGCCCAACTGCGGACAAAGCCGAAAAGCATTAGTGTGCATGCGCCGGCGCACTATGCCCCGGAAGTATTTTGCTGTGTTCCGGGACATAGTGCGCCGGCGCATGCGCACTAATGCTTTTCGGCTTTGCCCGCAGTTGGGCAAAGCATACTGCGCGTGCGCAAGGCAAGATTGCCTTGCGCAGGCGTGTACTACGGAGGACAGAGAATGAACTTCAATCCAATATTGTGGCCAGCATGCAGCCAGCGGGTAAGGAAAGGGTGAATCAAACACCCGAAAACTCCGCCCATATGACCGAAAACCGGTCCCGCCAAATTCAGGTGACAGGTTCCCTTTAAAAAGTTCCTGTCCATATGACAGACGCAAATCTGAGCCGGTCTACAGACCCCGTGATCTGAGCTGGCAGCGTCATATGTATACGAGACAGTTCGTTCAGACCATCAGACCAGTGTTCAGGCCCAGACTCACAGCCGTCATCTGGAGGAGAAAGCATATCAATCATGACTGTTCTGTTTCTGCAGGAGCCGCCCCTCCGGCGCGCCAGTCGCCCCTCCGGCACGCCAGTCGCCCCTCCGGCACGCCAGTCGCCCCTCCGGCACGCCAGTCGCCCCTCCGGCACGCTACCACTGCTGATAAGCCCTACCTGATAACATACCTTCCTTCTGACTGCCTGCAGCGCCCAGGCCCGGCTGTGATAACAGGCTCTGGTTGTAGAGGGAGGGCAATGCCGCGGCTGCGTATTGCTGGATGCCAGAGTAAGCCTGGCTCAGTGCCTCCATTGTGCTGCCAGTGCCATTTGAGAGACCACTGCTGCCTAGACCGCCATTTAAAGCCGCCATACCTATCGGAAAGAAAGTGTCCAAATTGAGCTCCGGAATCTGTCTCGTATCTAAAAGCAAAATTAGGAACAATTTACAGCGGATTTCACCTTTGCAAGACAGCTCATGTCTGCACATGGCCTAACGCTTCATGATGGCGTGCCATTATAAAGCTACGGCCTTCAGCAACTTACCTGCTAGAGAACCAACGTTGAGACCTGAGGCACCGGCCAAGGTCTGCAGAGCTCCGAGAGACGCCATGGGGTTCACTGATGAACTGTTATTGGAACTGGGGGACGAACCTGACAGAAGTGTAAGACAGAGAAAAAGGTCTGACTCTTGTGTAACAGACAGAAAATCTGGATGATTTACATTCGCTGAGCACATAATGGCCAAAACGGGGAAAACCCACAGAACTAAGAGTGAATGTATTCTGACCTGTGCAACATAAGTCTTAGGAAACGGGGAGGGGGGACGTGTACCCTCATTACAGCAGAGCAGAAGTGCACATGCCCGACCACTTCTCGTTTTATCCTCTATAGAGGCGAAAACGCCGAGCAGTCCGATAGAGGATGAGTGGAGCAGTGGCCGTGTGGGTGCCCGGATCCCATTGGATCAAGTTATCCCCTTCTCTGTGAATCGGTAGTAACTCGTTTTCACCAAACACCCCCTTTAAGCGTCAGTTATACGAGTCCATCAAACATCTACTCATACCTCAGCGTCCCGGACCCCTGCGAGTGAGACAAGGAGTTGTCGCTTACATTAATGACTGACCACCACAACTTAGGTTATATTGTACGATGGGCCTTCATATTACGGCCCCTGGAACCTGATGTTCAGCAGTTCCAGATTATGGAGTTTTAGAGAGAGATCGGCATTTACCAGACCCCCTTTTGTCGCCTCAGTAGTACAGTCATCTCCCCCCATCATACAATTTGATAAACTTAGGCCAGCGCCCCCTATCTGTTGGAGTCCCACAAGGTTCAGTCCTTGGGCCCCTGCTCTTCTCCATTTACACCTTTGGCCTGGAACAGCTCATAGAATCTCATGGCTTTCAGTATCATCTCTATGCTGATGACACACAGATCTACATCTCTGGACCAGATATCACCACCCTACTAACCAGAATCCCTCAATGTCTATCTGCTATTTCATCCTTCTTCTCTGCTAGATTTCTGAAACTTAACATGGACAAAACAGAATTCATCATCTTTCCCCCATCTCACGCGACCCCCCCCCCCCAACGAACCTATCCATTACAGTAAATGGCTGCCCACTCTCCCCAGTCCCACAAGCTCGCTGTCTCGGGGTAATCCTTGACACTGATCTCTCCTTCAAACCGCATATCCAAGCCCTTTCCACTTCCTGCCGACTTCAACTGACAGATATTTCACGAATCCGTACATTCCTCAACCAAGAATCTGCAAAAGCCCTAGTCCATGCCCTCATCATCTCTCGCCTTGACTACTGCAACCTCCTGCTCTGTGGCCTCCCCTCTAACACTCTTGCACCCCACCAATCTATTCTAAACTCTGCTGCCCGACTAATCCACCTGTCCCCCCGCTATTTCCCGGCCTCTCCCCTCTGTCAATCCCTTCACTGGCTCCCCATTGCCCAGAGACTCCAGTACAAAACCCGAACCATGACGTACAAAGCCATCCACAACCTGTCTCCTCCATACATCTGTGACCTCGTCTCCCGGTACTTACCTACACGCAACCTCCGATCCTCACAAGATCTCCTTCTCTAATCCCCTCTTCCCACAATCGTATACAAGATTTCTCTCGCGTATCACCTCTACTCTGGAACCCTCTACCACAACACATCAGACTCTCGCCTACCATCGAAACCTTCAAAAAGAGCCTGAAGACCCAACTCTTCCGACAAGCCTACAACCTGCAGTAACCACCGATTGACCAAACCGCTGCATGACCAGCTCTATCCTCACCTACTGTACCCTCACCCATCCCTTGTAGATTGTGAGCCTTCGCGGGCAGGGTCCTCTCTCCTCCTGTACCAGTTATGACTTGTATTGTTTAAGATTATTGTACTTGTTTTTATTATATATACCCCCTCCTCACATGTAAAGTGCCATGGAATAAATGGCGCTATAACAATAAATAATAATAATTGTTACAGGCGACTGCAGCTTGTTATGGCGGTCGCACCCAACGTCTCTTTATATGTTTGAGTGGAGGAACTACAACTCCCACCATGCCTAGAAAGCCACAAGCACAGTGCGTAGTTTCACAGCTAAGTGGAGGGCTGCAAGCTGGAGACCACTGATCTAAACCATGCGAACAAGGACATCTGTACATGGTATACAGGTCTATACCACATCTGGAGACCCCGGCAGGCCAGGGTATTAAGTGCGGCTCATCCTTAATCCCCCCCCGTGTACCACTGACGGGAACAAATTAGGTGGCAACAATGATTACAAGAGATGCAAATACATTATGGTCATTTGGGACAGCAACATTAACTAAAAACTGGCTCAGGTGTAAAGGTCACATCTAGGAATTGCAATTTTTACAGCTATTTACAACATTAAAAAAAACAATGCTTTGGTCATTTAAAAGGGTTGTCCGAGAAATATAAAATGCTGCATGCAGGCGACAGTGCTAAACAAAGAAGAAATACTCACCGTGTCCTCCAGTGCTGGGTCCTGGCCAGGGGACTGTTTAGATTGGATGCAGCGGTCACTGCTCATATACCAGGATATTAAGAATACAAAGAAGAAAAGCATTACTGCAGCGATTCGCACACCTTAAATAATGAACAACAATGAGCATAAAATACGAGCTGATTTTATTGACAGATCAAAAGGAAACACTCAACAAACAATAAAAACATAATTAAAAACATATAAGCACCATCAATAACACACAGGAAAAATGGACCATAACTCAGTGTAATAAAGTGACCCAAAAAATTTTTGGGTCACTTTATTACACTGAGTTATGGTCCATTTTTCCTGTGTGTTATTGATGGTGCTTATATGTTTTTAATTATGTTTTTATTGTTTGTTGCGTGTTTCCTTTTGATCTGTCAATAAAATCAGCTCGTATTTTATGCTCATTGTTGTTCATTATTTAAGGTGTGCGAATTGCTGCAGTAATGCTTTTCTTCTTTGTATTCTTAGTATAGTTCTTATTACTGTTACCGCACCCGCACGTATATTTATATATAATATAGGGCAGTGCGCCCAAACCCCTAGTCTTGCTATACATATACCAGGATGTGACGCCTGCAGCCAGTCACTGGCCTCAGCGGTATATGGTCCGAGACCCCGAAGGTCCAGCGAGGTATATAGGCTGCGACTTCTGCAGTCAATATAAACTGGGGTGCAGCGTGGGAATGGATGGTAAGTATTTAGCTTTAGTGTTACAGCAGCATGTTACAAATCTCAGATCACCCCCCTCTAAGGATGCATTAATCTGGATATGCCATCAGTGAATGATCCAATCTCTGGGACCCCCAGATGGCTGGAATGGAGCAGATCCAGTGCCGACATGCCTTTCACTATTGATCTGTGCACATCGGCTCCCGGACCGAGCACTTAAGGTTGCAGGACTGGCTGGAGCCCCCCGTGTAGCACCCCCCAGTCTTTCCAATTACAGAGTATCTACGCTTTAGGTATAATTTCCTTTTAGTCATTTAAGTCTTTCTGGCGCAGGTTTGTCCCTGGAATAGAAAGGTCAGAAACTTGTCCTGAATTGGACACAGACAGTTCGCAGAAAACATGTGCAGCTCACCAGAACTGGTCAAGACGCTGAGGGGACTGCTGGATGCAGCGAGTGCCGAGCCTGCACTTGGGGTCTGTGTAACGCTGGCAGCTGCTGCTAAAGCTGCCAAGTTCTGTATCTGCATGGTACTGAGTCCTGCAACACAGGCATGAGAACGCCACACGTGCATCAGCCAAAATGCGCAAATCTAAATTTTCATTTTTTTAAATTTTTTATTTTTTTAAGAAAAGGAGACGGCACATGTTAATTGTGACTGATAAAACGCAGACGACTTTTTTTTTTTTTAATAAACGCAAGTATAAAAATAAAAAAATAAATAAAAAAGCACACACCTGATGTCCTCCCCATGGAGTACTCACCTCCCATGGGATGGAGGCCACTTAGGGAGTTGAGGTTGCTGGAGGAGGCTGTCTGCTGGAGGAGCTGCAAATAAAGCTAGACATTACACCAAAACAAAACAAGAAGGAGAATGAGGGCTCGGTCCGGTCCAGTGAGAAGACGCATCACACCACAGATATCCACAGGGTGCACAACGGGAGACAGAGTGAGCGGGACGGGATGGGTGAGTTACAGCAAACACCGTCACAAAAGGATTATGTATTTTCACTGCAAACGGGTTAGTCGACGCCAAGCCACAGCACTGCCAAGGACCGGCGATTCTCACAGAAGACTGAGCTGGCCACAGAACTGTGGAAATCAGACATTTGCTCCTTGTGCGTAGTTCACATGGACATTGTCTTCATCTGGATGATCAATGGCTGCAGGAATTTGATTTTTTACTAAAAACCAGTGCAGGTCAGTGGGAATATATTCAGTATAGAAGCCGCCTGTGAGATGCGTTCTAGATGCTCAGCTCAAATCCAGGCAAAAGAATCAGCGCAACCCTCACTTCACAAGGAAGACGTGGTTTTCTCCACCATAACCTGCCGACACTTACTGCTAAGTATTGTGGGGCCAGACTGTTCAGTCCGGCCAGGTTCCCCCACACAGAGGCCGCGTTAATTTGCTGCATCTGTTGTTGGAGCTGTTGTGCCATTCGTTTCTGTTCTTTGTCTTTCTGGGTGTCTGCAAACTTCACAACAATTGGAGATGAGCAACCCTGCAAAAAAAGAGACAAAGAAAACCCGGAGGTGAAAAACTGAAGCGCCGACATCGCACGGACACCAGGCCCGGACAATCACAAGTCAGGTCTAGTAGTGAGTATACATGCAAGCGGGAACATGAGAGGAGCATGGCCTTAGGCTAAAACAATATTGCAGCAAATACCACCACTTCCCTAGGAGCCACACAAGTCCGAATAGCCACAGTAACTATGCACCCACCTCGCCGGGCAGGGGCGACACACAGGCAGTCTATTGCCAGCTGGTGCACGGTGAGTAAGAGCACCGGAAGCAAAATGTGGTCATCACGATTCACTTTTTCATAGCTAAGGTGATCGGGATTTGGCCAGCCTCATTAAATCATTGTTTCCACAAAAAGGGGCGGTTACCTGAACCTTTAAGAGAACATCGCCAGGACTCACCTCCATGGTTTGTGCTTGGTGCATGGCTCTGATTGAATTCTGTGCCATAGATCTGGTTGTAAATGTGATGAACGCACAACCTGAAGGTTAGTAAGAAAAAAAAATATATAAAACACATAAGTTACAAAATGTGCAGGTCATGTCCAGCCCATCGCTCGCACTTACCTCTGCTTAACCCATCCGGTCCCCGCAGGATTCTGCACTCCTCGATCTGCCCAAACTGAGAGAACATGACCCGGATGTCGTTTTCGTTACACTTCTTGGACACCATGCCGATAAACAACTTTCTGTCTTCAACAGCTTTAAAGAAAATAAGGCAAAATGTGACATTAGATCCTAGAAGACGCCACTGAGCTGAATAAACCGACAAGGGGCGAGGAATAACCGGTACTCGGCAGTCACACGTCAGTCCTCCAGATAAACAGGACAAAGCTGCCGAACACTCAGGGATCAGTATTCTGCCATCAGCAGCACAATTAACACCTGCTGTAGAGTTCATTTAAGGCCTTGTTCACACCGGTCCGGGAGTCAGCGTTTACCATTACTTTCACCAATGACCGGAGGGCAGATTCCCCAGTTTATCCCACCAATGGACAGCACACAGATGGCATCGGAGTGGAGTCCGATTCTTAGCAGACCCATTAACTTGCCATAGTGAGTTTGGTCTAAGACTTGGGTAAAAATTGGACATATCTGTGATTGTGCGCAGACTAAATACACAGACACGTGGGCAGCGCATGCGCTAGAAAAGGTACAAGATCTGTGACTGCGAACGAGAGAAGCCGACATCAGAATGAGCCCTGAGAGACGGGAGAATTCACATCTAAAGTGACTCTTACCACAAAGGTTTGTTACTTCCAACTAACGCCGCACCGAAAGGGGCAAAAAAACTGCGGCGGACCGCGAGTCGTGACCTTGTAACAGTTCACACAGGAAGGAAAGGCCCCGGAAGCGTGAAAAATGTGTGCACGGCTCTCAGAAGTAGGCAACGTACCATTATTCTTCTCACTGTCGGCTGGTTTCATCTGTATCGGATGATGCATCTGCAGACAATCAACACGACGTTACAGCGTGTACAACCCTGATAACGGCCCTACTACCCCCACCTCCTAATTTACCTACCCCCACCTCCTAATTTACCTAACCCCCACCTCCTAATTTACCTAACCCCCCACCTTCTAATTAAGGCTGGGTTCACATTGCGTTCCTGGCGTCCGTTAGACGGACTACGTTACACTGCGGCATAACGCGGTGTAACGTTGTCCGTTAACGCCGCCATTGAATGCAATGTCTGACGCATCGCTAGCGCACGCCCACAATGGGCGTGCGCTAGCCATGTGCCGTCATTGAGTGACGGACCCTGAGACGCGGGCTGCAGCGTTTCCGGGTCCGTCACTGCTAGCACAGATAGAGCTAGCAGATGCTCTATTTGCGCTAGCGCGATGTAACGTCGGCACTTGCGTTAACAGCAGCCCGTTAGCGTATGTGCTGAACGGGCTGCTGCTAACGCAGTGTGAACCCAGCCTTACCTACCCCTCACCTCCTAATTTACCTACCCCCACAACCCCCAGTTTGCCATCCCCCACCACACAATTTGCCATCCCCTGCAAACAATCAAGACAACGTTACAGCGTGTACAACCCTAGTAATACTACCCCCTCCTAATTTACCTACCCCCACCTCCTAATCTACCTACCCCCACCTCCTATTCTACCTACCCCCACCTCCTAATCTACCTACCCCCCACCTCCTAATCTACTTACCCCCACCTCCTAATCTACCTACCCCCCCACCTCCTAATCTACCTACCCCCCACCTCCTAATCTACCTACCCCCCACCTCCTAATCTACCTACCCCCCACCTCCTAATCTACCTACCCCCCCACCTCCTAATCTACCTACCCCCCACCTCCTAATCTACCTACCCCCACCTCCTATTCTACCTACCCCCACCTCCTAATCTACTTACCCCCACCTCCTAATCTACCTACCCCCCACCTCCTAATCTACCTACCCCCCACCTCCTAATCTACCTACCCCCCACCTCCTAATCTACCTACCCCCCCACCTCCTAATCTACCTACCCCCCACCTCCTAATCTACCTACCCCCACCTCCTAATCTACCTACCCCCCACCTCCTAATCTACCTACCCCCCACCTCCTAATCTACCTACCCCCCCACCTCCTAATCTACCTACCCCCCACCTCCTAATCTACCTACCCCCACCTCCTAATCTACCTACCCCCCACCTCCTAATCTACCTACCCCCCTCCTCCTAATCTACCTACCCCCACAACCCCCAGTTTGCCATTCCCCACCACACAATTTGCCATCCCCTGCAAACAATCAAGACAACGTTACAGCTTGTACAACCCTGGTAATACTACCCCCTCCTAGTTAACATCCCCCACCTCCTAATTTACCTACCCCCAATCTCTTAATTTACCTACCCCCCCACCTCCTAATCTACCTACCCCCAGTTTGCCATCCCCCACCCATGCAAACAAGACAACTTTACAGCATGTACAACCCTGGTAACGGCACTACTACCCCCCCTAGTTTACATACCCCACCTCCTAATTTACGCATCCCCCACCTCCAGTTTGCCCTCCCCCCCCCCCCAGTTTGCCATCCCCCACCACAGTTTGCCATCCCCCACTCCTAGTTTGCCATCCCCCACCCCACAATTTGCCATCCCCCTCTCCTAGTTTGCCATCCCCCACCCCACAATTTGCCATCCCCCACCCCACAATTTACCATCCCCCCTCCCAGTTTGCCATCCCCCCTCCCAGTTTGCCATCCCCCCTCTCCTAGTTTGCCATCCCCCACCCCACAATTTGCCATCCCCCCTCCTGTTTGCTCACCCCGGGAAGAATCTTCATATTGTGCAAAGCGTTCTGTGCTTCTAATGCAGCCTTACGTGTATAGTAAGTGATAAAACAACATCCTGAAAAAAAGAGGACAAGATGTGACAACTGCTACAATGGCCCCCAAGGTCGAGCCCGGACTGGCAGAAAGCGTCACCTTTACTCTGCGGAGGGTTCTGGCTCCGGTCCCGCAGGATGTTGATTTCATACACGGCACCGTACTGCTCGAACAGCTCCCTCAACTCCTTCTCCGACCAGCTGCGGGGAACCTGTCCCACAAACATCTTAATGGAATCTGGATCCGGATGGTCTGGATGGTCCATGGTGCCGTTCATCTTCTTGGATCTGAAACGAGCAATGATAATGTCAGCCAGCACTTCACCAGCGGAAGATACACACAGAAGTTATAAGTACACTAAAGAGTTAACGAAAGCTCCAAAATCAGGAGTTAATCCAGTGTTATGTACAGGACGGATACACGACAGACGGGAACGTGAAAATCAGCACCATCCAAAAAAAGATTAAAAAAAAAAAAAATATGGTCAACTCCAGAAGATTAGACTTCTGCAGTGACCGGTCACAGCCATGAGCTCAGACAGGTGGAGGTGAGACGCAGCACAGATACATCGTGACAAGGAGCAGATCTCACCATAAACGCACAAGAAAAAAAAAGAATCAGCGATAGCTCTGAAGTCTACGGCACAAAAACACTTACACAGGGCTGGAATTCAGAGAGCAATGATCCACCATCATCTCGGGCAGGAAATCAAGTTTATAGGAAGCCATGGTCTAATTAGCCCCCCTGGAATAGACACAAGCAGACAGAGCTCGGAGAACAGATGAAGACACTACAGAGCGCGGCACGGGAGGAACATGGCACAGTGCGAGGAGAGACCACGAGGAGAGACCCCGGCCCAGGCACACAGAATGGACGGGGAGAGGCACGGGGATGCAATACAAAAAAAAAAAAAGTTTGTGTGTGATTTACCATGTGAAGGGAGGCTCAGCTCGGGGCACAATGAAAGTGCTGATGCACGGAGCTTGTTTTGTGTGTTTTTCCCTGGCGAAGCATTACTGAGCGCAGCATCAGATAAACAGCGTGTCAGATCAATGGAGATAGGGCGAGTGACGGAGCGGAATAAAGAGCACCGCACAGTCCAGACCAGAGGGGTCCTGAAGCTCCAGCGGTCACATACCCAGGGGTCAGTGCTCAGGGGCCTTGCATCAGTTCGGCAGCCATACTTGTGTAGTCCACAGTGCACCAAATCTATAAAGCACCGCCATCCAGTAACATGTTGTGCAGCGACATGTACCTGCCCCCAGCAGAGCGGAACATATAAAGTGCCGCCATCCAGTAACATGTTGTGCAGCGACATGTACCTGCCCCCAGCAGAGCGGAACATATAAAGTGCCGCCATCCAGTAACATGTTGTGCAGCGACATGTACCTGCCTCCAGCAGAGAGGAACATATAAAGTGCCGCCATCCAGTAACATGTTGTGCAGCGACATGAACCTGCCCCAGCAGAGCGGAACACATAAAGTGCCGCCATCCAGTAACATGTTGTGCAGTGACATGGACCTGCCTCCAGGAGAGGGGGAACATATAAAGTGCCGCCATTCAGTAACACTTTGTGTAGTGACATGTAAATGCCTCCAGCAGAGCGGAACATATAAAGTGCCGCCATCCAGTAACATGTTGAGCAGTGACATGTACCTGCCTCCAGCAGAGCACATAAAGTGCCGCCATCCAGTAACATGTTGTGCAGCGACATGTACCTGCCTCCAGCAGAGCAGAACATATGAAGTGCCGCCACCCAGTAACATGTTGAGCAGTGACATGTACCTGCCTCCAGCAGAGCACATACAGTGCCGCCATCCAGTAACATGTTGTGCAGCGACATGTACCTGCCTCCAGTAGAGCAGAACATATAAAGTGCCGCCATCCAGTAACATGTTGTGTAATGACATGCACCTGTCTCCAGCAGAGCAGAACATATAAAGTGCCGCCATCCAGTAACATGTTGTGCAGACATGTATCTGCCTCCAGGAGAGGGGAACATATAAAGTGCCACCATTCAGTAACACTTTGTGTAGTGACATGTAAATGCCTCCAGCAGAGCGGAACATATAAAGTGCCGCCATCCAGTAACATGTTGTGCAGCGACATGTACCTGCCCCCAGCAGAGCGGAACATATAAAGTGCCGCCATCCAGTAACATGTTGTGCAGCGACAT
Source organism: Ranitomeya variabilis (assembly GCF_051348905.1). Classification (NCBI taxonomy): domain Eukaryota; kingdom Metazoa; phylum Chordata; class Amphibia; order Anura; family Dendrobatidae; genus Ranitomeya; species Ranitomeya variabilis. The sequence continues at coordinate 425,041,380 of NC_135233.1, read as the reverse complement.
GTACCTGCCTCCAGCAGAGCAGAACATATGAAGTGCCGCCACCCAGTAACATGTTGAGCAGTGACATGTACCTGCCTCCAGCAGAGCACATACAGTGCCGCCATCCAGTAACATGTTGTGCATCGACATGTACCTGCCTCCAGCAGAGCGGAACATATAAAGTGCCGCCATCCAGTAACATGTTGTGCAGCGACATGTACCTGCCTCCAGCAGAGCGGAACATATAAAGTGCCGCCATCCAGTAACATGTTGTGCAGCGACATGTACCTGCCTCCAGCAGAGCAGAACATATAAAGTGCCGCCATCCAGTAACATGTTGTGCAGCGACATGTACCTGCATCCAGCAGAGCGGAACATATTAAGTGCCGCCATCCAGTAACATGTGTAGTGACATGTACCTGCCTCCAGCAGAGCAGAACATATAAAGTGCCGCCATCCAGTAACATGTTGTGCAGCGACATGTACCTGCCTCCAGCAGAGCAGAACATATAAGTGCCGCCATCCAGTAACATGTTGTGCAGCGACATGTACCTGCATCCAGCAGAGCGGAACATATAAAGTGCCGCCATCCAGTAACATGTTGTGCAGCGACATGTACCTGCATCCAGCAGAGCGGAACATATAAAGTGCCGCCATCCAGTAACATGTTGTGTAGTGACATGTACCTGCCTCCAGCAGAGCACATAAAGTGCCGCCATCCAGTAACATGTTGTGCAGCGACATGTACCTGCCTCCAGCAGAGCGGAACATATAAAGTGCCGCCATCCAGTAACATGTTGTGCAGCAACATGTACCTGCCCCAAGCACACGCACTCCAAATATCGCCAAGATGAGGAGGCGCTCCGTTTAGGGCGACACTGTGTTCAAAGCAGATCCGTCGGCAGAGCGGGACATTGCCATTCCTGTGGCCACATTAGAATCCATAAGATGGCGCTCAGCGAGTAAATGATGCTCTCCATCCATCTCCATCCATCTCCACGGGTTCAGATCAGCGCAGTAGTGCTGGGCTCCCTGGGTGACAACTATGCACCCTCGAGACTAAGGACAGAGCCTGGCACGTCACCAGCACAGGAATCATTACAACCAGCAACATCCGCAGGAGAAATCTGGAAAAGCAGAGTCCAAGTGCTGGCGGCTGACAGCCTGACACAGAGGCACCAGCGCACGGCGTGGAGCGTTATCACCCTCTTATGACCCTGCCGTGCTCACAAACTATTTAAAGTGGAAGTCTGGATGTGACTAGTTGTCACCTAAGAACAGGACAGAGAACGCCGAGATCAGCGGGAACAACCACCGAGACCCTCACACCCCACCGGAGCCCCATCTCATCAGCGGTTGTGCGCCATTACATTTCCATGGGACTGCCGTACAGACGGGCGGAGCGCTGGCACGTCCACACCTCTCCTGAACAGTCTAATGATTACAATAGTGAGCGTCCCTCTTAAAGGGGTTGTCAATTAATCTATAAACATCCAGAATACCCGCTGGTCTTCAGGCAGGTGACCACTGCAGCCAATCACATCTGTTCGGGCTGTACAGGAAATGTCTGCTCTGTTTCAGCTACAGCCAATCACGTTGCAGCAGTGCTGTATACTGCTGTGGCCAGTGACTGACTGCAGCGGTCACATGCTCGTCTGGCATAAACAGGAAGTCTGGAGACTCGTGAGGGTCTGGGCAGTGCTGGGATTAAAGAGGTGGGGGATCTGTAACGAGAATCTAATATTTTTATACTCGTTTTTAATATTTTATGCATTCTGGAGAGCAGCTTTAATTTTACCTGTGGTTGGGATCAAAGCCACAACACAGGCCTTGACGAGCTCATTACTGGGGGGAGGGGGTTTGTATATGGACGGACCCCACAACGTGTGACCCCGGGAACGAGGTGACTAGTCGCTCTGCAGCTCAGCCCCAAAAAGACATTTTCTGACACTTTGGAAACGTTCCCACGTGAAGTAACTTTCCCAAAGAAGATGTAACACTCGGAGCTGGCAGCGCCCGCCACTCGCCCAGGCACTGTTTCCATGCCGACCAGAGTTCTATTTTTTGCCACCGAACCCAGAGTTCAAATTATAGCACCAGGTATAATGAGATTCCTGGGAAAGACGGAGGCGGCAGATGGCACCGAAATGCACAACGGTACAGACCCCAGGACACTGACACACGATTCTCCCGGTTAGGTTCCTTTCACACATCAGTTCTTGGCCATCAGTCACAATCTGTCGAATTTTGCAAAAAACGGATCCGGCGACTCATGCCGACAGATCCGTTTTCTTCTCATAAGACTTGAATTAGCGACAGATGGCCTCACGTTTCATCCGTCGTCGGATCCATCGAAAAATCGGAGACAATGGACATAGTAACGTTTTTTGTGTCCGTCAAAAAATGGACAGCAACGGATCCGCCGCCATCCGTCGTTTGCTAGAATGGAAGCCTATGGTGACGATTCCATATTTTTTTTTTTTTTTTAACTGAGCATGCTCCGATTTTTCTTTACGATCCAATTAGCCAGATCCAGCAAAAAAAACGGATCGGCTGCATCAGTTTTTCACATTCTGAGACGGATCCGGTTTTTTCAAAATTCGACAGATTGTGACTGACGGCAAATAACTGATGAGAAAGAAGCCTTAGTGGCCAATTGATGCTAAATGGCTGAATGTGAAAGAAGCCTTAGTGGCCAATTGATGCTAAATGGCTGAATACTAAAAAGACTGGATATGGTGACAAGCTGTCAGACCCAAAACCCAGGACCCCGAAGCCACCGTGGAGGGGGTCAACTGTGCCCACACACTAGGCAACAGGGGCTGACGTGTAAGGGGCCGACAATTAGCAGATGTGCAGGGTCAAACGGCACAAGTCACTTTTTTATTTAGTAGTTTTTAGATTTTTCTCTTGTAATGTGGAAGCTGGAAACCGTAAAATATAACGTAGTAATATGCCAGGAGGTGCCCGGGTTAGGGGGGCCATGCACGTAGGTAGGGGGCTCGGCTGGATGTCAGCCACTCATCCGACTACCCCATACAATTAACAGCTGCAGATAGCGGTCAGCACGTCCATCGGGTTGTCAGATAGCGGTCTCAATGCTCCTCTGGTTGTCAGACATTGCTCCTGACTCCCCCATACACTGCAGATACCGGTCTCAATGCTCGTCTGGATGTCAAACATTGCTCCTGACTCCCCCATACACTGCAGATACCGGTCTCAATGCTCGCCTGGTTGTCAGACATTGCTCCTGTCTGCCCCATACACTGCAGATACCGGTCTCAATGCTCGTCTGGATGTCAAACATTGCTCCTGACTCCCCCATACACTGCAGATACCGGTCTCAATGCTCGTCTGGTTGTCAGACATTGCTCCTGACTGCCCCATACACTGCAGATAGTGGTCTCAATGCTCGTCTGAATGTCAGACATTGCTCCTGACTCCCCCATACACTGCAGATAGCGGTCTCAATGCTCGCCTGGTTGTCAGACATTGCTCTGCGGTGCCTCCAGCTTGCAGTGACTTTACAGGTAGGGTTGTAGGAGGTGGAGGTGACTCACCAAACAAATCAGTGCCCTGCACGGGAGATAATGAAAGCAGGGGTGGATTTGAGGAGGTGGGTCACATTTATAGTCATGGGTGACATGAACCCAGAAGTGACCGGAGCTGCTGCCGGATTACATTTCTGTGCAGCCTGCAGACGTGGACAGATCCGCACTGCACAGAATGTATATACTGGTTCCTTCTGGATCAGATGGCACTGAGGCACTGGGAGGGTCGGGTTTGGGACCGTCATCTACTTTATCTTTCACTAAATGGGGCCGAACATTTAGTTTAAGAAGGGGTTGCCCTAGTAGTGGATAGCCCCTTTAACCAGAATGAGGATGAGGCCAGAACACAATAAAAAAAAAGCCGCCCCAAATCATGAGAATCTCATTAACTGCAAACACAGACTAAACAACCACAAGCCGATTTATCCACCCCAGGTATCAATTTAATTAGTGTTATAACCTGACAGTGTCTGTAGTATACTTAGCAAAATCCTGACGGCTGGTTCACTTTAATGGGTGCAGAAAATCTGCAACAGCAAAAATGCACCAAAAAGCTAAACGTGGGAACGTTGCCTTAAGGGTCTGTATATCAGAAAAGGACATTTCCTGCCCCCTTCCCAAAATCAGGGGCTGAGCTGCAAATACCAAACAAACCAAAAGCCTGGCGCGGGCTGGTACCAGTGCCCCTCACCACCGATTACTAAGAGTAAAGCTCCGCCAGATGCACCATTGCCGATGGCTGGACAGGCAAAAATGCCACAGATGCCTCGGACATGACGGATCATGAGCGTCAGGAGTTATAATCGTCCCGTCTACAGGACTGTAATACCCGGAGCCTTATGAACAGTTTGCCAGATTTATTGGATTACTATAATAAAAATAATAATACATAAAAACCATTACAGAACTTCATGATTTCTCAGACTCCATGATAAAACCGCACTGTAGTGCCCCCGTCGTCACCGTCCGTGAGCTCCTGAATGGCTCTCCAGGTACATGTAACCTTGCAGCGCCCGAGGCCACGTTTCCTTATCCACCTCCTTCACGTGACAGAGCCCGCACCAGCTAATTGCTCCAACACTGGAAACTTAACATTTCTTTCCCAACAGATTCCACTTAACACCTTAATGGCTGGATGAAAACGGCAGCATGGGGAGTTCAGGATGTCAGATACTTTTATTTATAGGGAAAGGTAGATGGGGGACTGCTCCTCTGTGCATTACATACTGAATGGAGACCTGAACAGTGGGGGGATAATATGGCGAACGGGGGGCGATCACCACTGATCACTGGAGGGACCCACATCTGCATGTCATAGAGCGGCGTCACGACACCGAAATAAAACGGGTTCTACAATTTATGACCTTTTTTTTGACCTTTTTTTTTTTTTTATTAAACCCTCCTGATGTAACAAAAACATGAAATAAAACGTGGGTTATAAAATTCTAGATCCCTCAGCTCGAGAAGTAAATTGTGAAGTGGATTGTTTTTTGTTTTTTTTCAAGCAAGTTGCAATTCTACCCAAATGATGTTGAAAAAACCCTTTAACATTTAGGTTTTCATGCAAAAAAAGAAATATTTTAAAACGCATGTATTAATTTATTCACTTATGTAACGCCATCATATTCTGCAGAGATCTTACAGATATCATTGCTGTCCCCATAGGGGACGACAATCTATATCCCCCATCACTTTGTCTTTGGAATGTGGGAGAAAATCGGAGAATCCGGCGGAAACCCAGGAAAACACGGGGAGAACATACAAACTCCTAGCAGAAGGTGTGCTTGGTGAGATCTGAACCCAGGACTGCAAAGCAACAGTGCTAACCACTGAGCCACTGAACAGTGCTAACCACTCACTGAGTAGCAATCGAACTTCCATAGTTTAGGCCAGGAGGCTGGAAAGAAACATGATGGGTCAGAAGCCCAAACCTCTTACTTACATTGTCGGTCACCTGAAGCAGTCAAGGTAACCACAATCCGACCATCACTAGGAGTCCGCACACCAGCACCAATCCAACCATCACTAGGAGTCCGCACACCAGCACCAATCCGGCCATCACTAGGAGTCCGCACACCAGCACCAATTCGGCCATCACTAGGAGTCCGCACACCAGCACCAATTCGGCCATCACTAGGAGTCCGCACACCAGCACCAATTCGGCCATCACTAGGAGTCCACACACCAGCACCAACCTGACCATCACTAGGAGTCCGCACACCAGCACCAATCCAACCATCACTAGGAGTCCGCACACCAGCACCAATCCGGCCATCACTAGGAGTCCGCACACCAGCACCAATTCGGCCATCACTAGGAGTCCGCACACCAGCACCAATTCGGCCATCACTAGGAGTCCACACACCAGCACCAACCTGACCATCACTAGGAGTCCGCACACCAGCACCAATCCAACCATCACTAGGAGTCCGCACACCAGCACCAATCCGGCCATCACTAGGAGTCCGCACACCAGCACCAATTCGGACATCACTAGGAGTCCGCACACCAGCACCAATTCGGCCATCACTAGGAGTCCGCACACCAGCACCAATCCAACCATCACTAGGAGTGCGCACACCAGCACCAATCCGGTCATCACTAGGAGTCCGCACACCAGCACCAATTCGGCCATCACTAGGAGTCCACACACCAGCACCAATCCAACCATCACTAGGAGTGCGCACACCAGCACCATTCCGGCCATCACTAGGAGTCCGCACACCAGCACCAATTCGGCCATCACTAGGAGTCCACACACCAGCACCAACCCGACCATCACTAGGAGTCCGCACACCAGCACCAATCCATTCATCACTAGGAGTCCGCACACCAGCACCAATCCATTCATCACTAGGAGTCCGCACACCAGCACCAATCCGGCCATCACTAGGAGTCCGCACACCAGCACCAGTTCGGCCATCACTAGGAGTCCACACACCAGCACCAACCCGACCATCACTAGGAGTCCGCACACCAGCACCAATCTGACCATGACTAGGAGTCCGCACACCCAGCACCAATCCATTCATCACTAGGAGTCCGCACACCAGCACCAATCAATTCATCACTAGGAGTCCGCACACCAGCACCAATCCATTCATCACTAGGAGTCCGCACACCAGCACCAATCCATTCATCACTAGGAGTCCGCACACCAGCACCATTCCAACCATCACTAGGAGTGCACACACCAGCACCAAACAATCACAATAACGACTCTGCTGAACCCAATTGTTGGCTCCATTCACCTTTACTGGAGTGTGACGGCTCCACGTTATGTCAAAGTTGTAGCCTACGGGTGCGATGTGGCCACTAATCACACAACTTATCCTCTGACAGATGCAAGCAATACACGGGCTCGTGCAATAGACCAAAAACCCTGATGCAGCTCGCCCGGGACTTACTGTCATACGACTGTTTAATGTAAGAAAGAAAACCCCACAACTGTGAAATGGCAGCCGGGTCGCCTGCAGCTGGTCTGAATGCAGCGTGGATCTTCATGTGACTGATGCCTGTAACCCGGAGCCTTCAGAAATCTGCCATCTATGATCTGTAGCGTCCATTAGGGAACCCAGCAGCAAATGATCACTTCCACAGTAACGTCACCGCACTGGACGTGAAACATTACACCAAACCCAGGAAAAGGAGGCCGAGAATGAAGGGGCTAATTTAGTACTGCCTCCCTTGACAGTGTCGCTCCTGTCACACGCAGTGCATGCAGGCACCGTTGACCTAAAACCCCCTTATAAGTGATCCTTTCCAATGGTGGGTTACTCGGAGCGTAAACGTCTATGTGGGAGTCAGTACAGATCGTCGCCAGTCTGACAAGGCGATTTCTGAATCACTGATCTAAGTGTAGAAGCTGAGACTACACACAGTGTCCTATCCACCCCAAGTGCAACATGACCAAAGTAAGGGATCGGGCCCGGCCATAAAGAGATCTGGAAATAAGGTCCAATCCTAAAAGGATCTCAGAATGGAGACCAGTAGGCAGTAATGGAGGAAGCACGGGTCACGGTGTGTAGATCTAGGGCTCTGCCAGAAGCTACATGACGACGTTCGGTGCAGGGATCAGTGGCACTATTCTCTGGTGACCTGTGAGTGTAATCGGAGAAGACGACACCTCGCAGCACATATCAAGCAATGTACGGGCGGAAATCTATCCGGGGTAATCTGACCTCAATCAGTAAAACTACTGTTTGTGTTCAGACAGAAACCTTTCAACCTAACAAATTTCTCACCTGTAAACCCACAAGATTCCAACAAGCCAAATAAAGCGTTCACTCCGAATAAAACAGCTGCAAGACAGAGAAGACGTCAGACACACGGCTGAAAATATCCCAAATCTCACATTCTTAGCAAATGCCTCCAGTTGGCCCAAAGTCACTGCTGTCTGGGAAAACAATGACATCCGGGGGAAAAAAAATAAAAAATAAAAAAAAAAAATGGGCAGACCTTTGCTGTGAAGTGTGGCCTCATCTCATCTTCCAGTGATTGGCTGCAGCGCTGCAATTTCCAGCTGTGTGTGTGTGTGTGTGTGTGTGATTGCCATCTGCACCATCGCAGCTACAGCCACAAAATTTTGCACAGTCACACATCTGGACCCCGAGAGCGTCATAGGCTAGGTTGTGAGGTGAAATTTTAACCCCGTGAGTTCCAGTTCACCAAACAATTTTGCCCCTATCTACATAATGGGGAAAAAATGAAAGGAAAAGTGTTGGAGGCAAATTGACAGCTGCCAGATGTGAACAAGGGGGACTTACAGAGTGAGAGCGATGGCGCCAAAGAGTATATACTGTACAGCTGCTAAGGAGGGGCCCCGACATGGGATAATCACCACACCACCACGGGGATATGAACACACACACAAAATGCGCCACACACTACCACGTGCTTGAACACATATACCACCCTCAGCGCACATTTCACCACACATACACCAACCTCGCCACATAAAAGTCGAAACACAAAAGTCGCCGCTCAAAACTCGCCACGCGCAAAACTAGGCTCACGCAAAACTCGCCACACGTGCAAAACTCACCTCATGGAAAACTCGCCACACGCAAAACTTGCACACGCGGAAAAATTGCCACATGCACAAAAGTTGCAACACGTGCAAAAGTTGCCTCACACAAAACTTGCACAAACTCAAAACGCACCACACATAACTCGCCACGCGCAAAACTCGCCATGCGCAAAACTTGCTGCACACAACTTGCTACACTAACCTGTCACATGCAACTCGACACACAAAAAGTTGCTACACGCATGTCGCCACACAAAACAAAACTCATCTCACAAAAGTCGCTACATGCATGTCGCCACACGCAACTCAACACACACAACTTCACACATGAAACTCGCCCTAAAACATACACAAGTCTGGTATTATCCTTCAAAAATAAAAATCTGATTAATAAGCAGACAAACTACAAGAGCAACAACTGTACCATATAGGAAATACCGCAGCTGTCAGTCACATGACCTGTATATTATGTGTGAGCTAATATATACTGCCGGGGGGGGGATTTGGGCTTCCTGTTGGCTGGGGATTTATCAGGCGGCTGCCAATTTAGCTTACAAATGCTGAGGTAAAAATACTGAGCAAATAACGTGTGAACGAGGTCTAACACAGGAGGAGATGACACACAGATATATACTATATACAGGGGAGATGACACAGGTATATACTATATACAGGAGATGACACAGGTACATACTATATATAGGAGGAGAGGACACATAGCTATATACTATATACAGGGGAGATGACACACATATACTATATACAGGGGAGATGACACAGGTATATACTATATACAGGAGATGACACAGGTATATACTATAGACAGGAGAAGACATACAGGTATATACTATATACAGGAGGAGGTGACACACATATATACTATATACAGGGGAGATGACATACAGGTATATACTATATACAGGAGGAGGTGACACACACATATACTATATACAGGGGAGATGACATACAGGTACATACTATATACAGGAGTAGATGACACACTGGTATATACTATATACAGGGGAGATGACACAGGTATATACTACATACAGGAGGATATGACACATATATACTATATACAGGAGCAGATGACACAGGTATATACTATATACAGGAGGAGATGACATACAGGTACATACTATATACAGGAGGAGATGACAGGTATATACTATATACAGGAGCAGATGACACACGTATATACTATATACAGGAGGAGAGGACATACAGGTACATACTATATACAGGAGGAGATGACAGGTATATACTATATACAGGAGCAGATGACACAGGTATATACTATATACAGGAGATGACTTACAGGTATATACTATATACAGGAGGAGATGACATACAGGTATATACTATATAAAAGAGGAGATGACACAGGTATATAGAGGAGATGACATACAGCAGGTATATACTGCATACAGAGGAGATGACATACAGGTATATACTATATATAGGAGATGATATACATGTATATAGTATATACAGAAGAGATGACATACAGGTATATACTATATACAGGAGGAGATGACAGCAGGTTTATACTATTTACAGGGGAGATGACATACATGTATATACTATATACAGGAGATGACATACAGGTGTATACTATATATAAGGGAGATGACAAACATGTATATACTGAGGGGAAAATGAGAGGTGTGAGGTGAAAATGAGGGGTGTGAGGTGAAAATGAAAAGGTGTGAGTGCAAAATGAGAGGAGTGAGGGAAAATAGTGGAGTGATCGGAAAATGACAGATGTGAGGTCGAAATGACAAGTGTTAGAGGGGAATGAGAGGAGTGAGGGGGGAATGAGAGGAGTGAGGGGGAAAATGAGAGGCGTGATGGGAAAATAAGAGAAGTGAGGTGCTATAACTAACCACAGATATTTACTCTGCCCAGGCGACGCCGGGCTCTTCAGCTAGTGTATATGTATATGTATATATATATATATATATATATATATATATATATATATATATATATATATATATATATATATATATATATATATATATCTCTGCAACTCCCAACATGCAGCAGCTATGAGGCCATGATAGAAGTGATAATTTTACAGCAGCCTAAGTGCCACAGATTGCTGACCCATCTTAAAGGGATTTTATGCTTTTGGAAAACCCGGGTCCCCCTGCTCGCATTTTGTTTTTAATATAAACCATGCTTTACTCACTCTCCTCGGGTCTAACGGCGAGTCTCCTCTGCTGCTCCTGGTGTCCATTATTGTCTGCAGCGCTGATGTCAAGCCGAAAGCCCTGCAGTCAATGGGCCCCGGAAGCAGCAGAAGAAACGAAGAGCCTGACACTCTAGTGTGCGTGCAGGCTTACAGCCCCCAGAAGAGGCTCTCCATGTGAAGGAGAAGGGATTAGGGGAGCGACGCTGTCAGTCTTCACCTACACACAGCCCACAAAGCTCCACTGCAGACTTACAACATGTCCGAATCCAACACCACGGTGCAACAATAAAGCCCCGCAATCTGCTAAATACATTCATATGTAGGAGAAATTGGAGACTTACATTAACGTTCTGTGTCCTGAAAGGGCAAGCAGCGGCCCGGAGTTTGTGAGACCCTTATATCCTATGCGGTGCCTGAGGGTTAAAAAGAAAATAATTAATAAAATGCATCTCCGTTACGTGCAGTTTATGTAACATATCCGGGGTTTAGGTCCGTGATCGGGAGGATGAATGTTTGTAAGAACGCTCGGTGCCCCATGTGTGAGCATGGCAGCAAAAAGCTCATGGAATGATTTATTGCATCATTCATGCAGCCTAAAAATAATGGTAGTCGGCTTCAGGTCTCCACATGTAATCACCAGGGGACGACTGCTGACAACACGCCAACAGGATGGGGCTGAACGACCATAACAAGGGCTCACGGCTGTATGTGGAGGAAGCGGAAGACACGCCACCGGGCAGGTACCTGCCATGAGGTTTGCATGTTAGGCGGCATCAGCCAATGTAACGTCAGCGTCCAACTGCAAGGCCCCTCAACAGATCCCATCAGCCGATGTAAAAGGGGGTGATAAGCAGCCAATGGGGCAGAGATCAGCCTGTGTAAATGTAGGACCCCATCACCCCACTCTGCACCCACCCAGACCACAAATGCTGGCGCTTCCTACCATTACACATGTGCTTATACAACGCCAGCTACAGTGTAAGACTTGGAAAGTGATCACATGTGGGGGAATAATCACTACATCTGGCCAGTAATGGGCTGCAGGGAAGCCATGTGTTCCCTCATTACTTCTGCCGCCCTGCAGTGTTCCCAGTTCTTATCAGCGCTGCGCCAGGACAGGAACATGGCACCGTCACGGCCATTATATGAGCAAACACTGGGAGACCCAGGAGGGGTGCGATGCGCACCAAACAGCTGTCCGCAGGGAGCAGGAGGGGGAAGAGGGTTTAGTATGGGCCATGTGAAAGGAGGGAAAAAAAAAAAATCACCTAGAAGCTGCAAACAATACTTGTGTCTACAGGCAGGCGAGATTCTGCAGAAGACGACCACCGAGCAATCAGGAAAGGGGGCACTTGGTTTTTCAGAAGTTACTTGTGACATAACCAAAAAGAGGAAGTCAGAATCAACTCTCCCTGACCGAGACATGCAACAATGGCGGCCGGGCGACGACAGGCAGAAAAGAATGATTTCACTGCACTGAAGTCTTATGTTATGTGTGTGGGGTCCTAAAAATTCACCCCTGATGCACATTTGTTCCCGCAGGAGACTGGCAGCATCTTATAACTTCACATACTAAAACCACCAACATGTACAGGCAGCGCAGAAGGCACAAGGACGGTCAGAGGAGCCAGTGGATCCATTTAACCCTTTCCAGAGGTAGGATGAGGTCCCCATGTATGGAGCAGGCTCAGTAGCGGTGGTAAAACAGCCGGCATCAGCCTCTACCAGCAGATAAGGCTCTGATCCTTGTAAATGCTGCAGCCAATCACCGACATGTCTGATCTATAAAAATATCCAATGCACTGGGTAAACACAGCAAAAAAAAACAACAACAAATCAATAAAAGTGTTGACTGTCACCCAGAATGTTATCAATAAACCCATCAGCTCACCTAGCGAAAAAACAAGCCCCACCGACAGAAGAATGGCACCGCAGTGCCTTAAAGACTAGGTACAAATTTCCACTTTTTTTTGCCACTGAAAAACCCAAAGAAATAAATAAAAAAAACAGAATAAACCGTGGTGACTGCACTGATGTGGAGAATCAGGGTACAGCGTGTAAAACCGCAAAAACTAAACATAAGAACATTCGTGCAGCTGCATTTTTTTCCCCACTGTATTTTCAGTAAAGTGAACGGTGTCATCAAAAGTACAACTCGTCTCGCAAGTAAAAAGCCCTTGTACGCCGATGGGGACAGATAAAAATAAGTCAGGACTTTGTAAAAAGAAAGTAAAAATAAATAAATAAATAAATAAATAAAGACTGGCAGTGGAAAGCAGGGGTTAAGGCTACTTTCACACTGGCGTTTTTTGTCCTCCGTCGCAATGCGTCGTTTTGGTCAAAAAACGCATCCTGCAAAAGTACTTGCAGGATGCGTTTTTTCTCCATAGACTAACATTGGCAACGCATTGCGATGCAGTGACACACGTCGCAACAGTCGTGCGACGGATGCGTCGTGCTTTGGCGGACCGTCGGCACAAAAAAACGCTACATGTAACGCTTTTTTGTGCGACGTGTCCGCTTTTTCCGACCGCGCATGCGCGGCCAGAACTCCGCCCCCACCTCCCCGCACCTCACAATGGGGCGGCGGATGACCTGGAAAAATGCATCCGCTGCCCCCGTTGTGTGGCGTATACAACGCTAGCTTCGGTAACCTCGGCCCGACGCACTGCGACGGGCCGAGCCCGACGCTAGTGTGAAACTAGCCTAAGCCTTTGGTTGGTTTCTGACATAAAACATCCTCTTATGGTGAGAATGTCCAGGCCTCCCCACAAGTAAACTCTGCCCATGTGTGTCCCAGATCTGTGTTTGTGGGGGGATCTCAGAGAAGACCCTCCACAATGACGAAATTCTGGCACCTACAGCATTCAGAGATCAGCCATCAGTGCGAAGGATGGTAAAATCCCTTTAGGGTATGTGCACACGTCGCGGATTCTGCTGCGGATTTTTCCGCAGCGGATTTGGTAAATCCGCAGTGCAAAACCACTGCGGTTTTCACTGCGGATTTTCACGCGGTTTCTTCTGCGGATTCCTCTGCGGGTTTTCAACGGCACTTTCCTATTGGTGCATGTTGAAAACCGCTGCGGAATCCGCAGAAAGAAGTGACATGCTGCAGAAAATAATCCGCTGCGTTTCCGCGCGGATTTTTCCGCAGCATGTGCACAGCGTTTTTTTTTCCCCATAGGTTTACAAGGTACTGTAAACTTAGGGAAAACTGCTGCGGATCCGCAGCGTCAAATCCGCTGCGGATCCGCAGCGTGTGCACATACCCTCAAGACGCTCAATCTTCCCTTTTGCGGCGGCCACAGATGAGTGACGGCGCCTTTATTAACAGGTCTGTGCAGGCGGCGGAATTATAATTAATCCGTTATGATGTGGGATAACGGCCGGACACGGAAAATGGTGAAGCCGGACGGCGCAAGAGGCCAAATTTGTTCACCAATATCGCTTGTGTCGCCTTCAGCCACAGAATTCGCCATAAATGATGAAATCCTGGCACTGTCTGCACAATGTCACGCTGAGTGACGACCCCCCCGTCACTGGACCTGTCACCACAATCACGACCGCAGTGAGGCAGACACCCTTCCATGTGACCGCGAGCTCCAGTCATTCACAGGACACTCTGCCGTGCTCAGACACGGCACAATCTGGCGGGATCCAGAGCACATCAGTGCTGGACGCTCACAATCAGGGTGCACGCAGGACAAGCGACGACTTGTAAGGCCGAGACCGGAGCTCTGCTGAGGCCCATGGCGTGAATGGAGGTGGAGCGCGCCCATCTCTGCTCCAGCCACTGTCTACAGGACTGACAGCGCAGACCAGCACGCCCCTATCAGCATCACTGCCAGACAGTGAACGGAGCAGAGGTTGCCACACTCCACAGTGAACACAGGCCCATCTACCCTCAGGTGACACCATCATCGTACATGGCCACCACAGTCCCTCCCTCAGGGGAATATATGTTATAGCCCCTCCCTCAGGGGCGTATATGTTAGTCCCTCCCTCACGGGCGTGTACATGACCAACATAGTCCCTCCCTAAGGGGTGTATGTTATAGTCCCTCCCTCAGGGGCGTATGTTATAGTCCCTCCCTCACGGGCATGTACGTAGCCACCATAGTCCCTCCCTCAGGGGTGTATATGTTATAGTCCTTCCCTCAGGGGTGTATATGTTATAGTCCCTCCCTCAGGGGTGTATATGTTATAGTCCCTCCCTCAGGGGTGTATATGTTATAGTCCCTCCCTCACGGGCATGTACGTAGCCACCATAGTCCCTCCCTCAGGGGTGTATATGTTATAGTCCTTCCCTCAGGGGTGTATATGTTATAGTCCTTCCCTCAGGGGTGTATATGTTATAGTCCCTCCCTCAGGGGTGTATATGTTATAGTCCCTCCCTCAGGGGTGTATATGTTATAGTCCCTCCCTCACGGGCATGTACGTAGCCACCATAGTCCCTCCCTCAGGGGTGTATATGTTATAGTCCTTCCCTCAGGGGTGTATATGTTATAGTCCCTCCCTCAGGGGTGTATATGTTATAGTCCCTCCCTCAGGGGTGTATATGTTATAGTCCCTCCCTCACGGGCATGTACATAGCCACCATAGTCCCTCCCTCAGGGGTGCGTACGTGGCCACCATAGTCCCTCCCTCAGGGGTGTATATGTTATAGTCCTTCCCTCAGGGGTGTATATGTTATAGTCCCTCCCTCACGGGCATGTACATAGCCACCATAGTCCCTCCCTCAGGGGTGCGTACGTAGCCACCATAGTCCCTCCCTCAGGGGTGTATATGTTATAGTCCCTCCCTCAGGGGTGTATATGTTATAGTCCCTCCCTCAGGGGTGTATATGTTATAGTCCCTCCCTCAGGGGTGTATATGTTATAGTCCCTCCCTCACGGGCATGTACGTGGCCACCATAGTCCCTCCCTCAGGGGTGTATATGTTATAGTCCCTCCCTCAGGGGTGCGTAAGTGGCCACCATAGTCCCTCCCTCAGGGGTGTATATGTTATAGTCCCTCCCTCAGGAGTGCGTACGTGGCCACCATAGTCCCTCCCTCACGGGCATGTAAGTAGCCACCATAGTCCCTCGCTCAGGGGAGTGTATGCTATAGTCCCTCCCTCACGGGCATGTAAGTAGCCACCATAGTCCCTCCCTCAGGGGCGTATGTTATAGTCCCTCCCTCACGGGCATGTACGTAGCCACCATAGTCCCTCCCTCAGGGGTGTATGTTATAGTCCCTCCCTCACGGGCATGTACGTAGCCACCAGAGTCCCTCCCTCAGGGGTGTATGTTATAGTCCCTCCCTCAGGGGCGTGTATGTAGCCACCAGAGTCCCTCCCTCAGGGGGTGTATGTTATAGTTTCTCCCTCAGGGGCGTGTATGCTATAGTCCCTCCCTCAGGGCGTGTATGCTATAGTCCCTCCCTCAGGGGCGTGTATGCTATAGTCCCTCCCTCAGGGGCATGTACGTAGCCACCATAGTCCCTCCCTCAGGGGTGTATGTTATAGTCCCTCCCTCAGGGGCGTGTACGTAGCCACCATAGTCCCTCCCTCAGGGGGTGTATGTTATAGTCCCTCCCTCAGGGGCGTGTACGTAGCCACCAGAGTCCCTCCCTCAGGGGTGTATGTTATAGTCCCTCCCTCAGGGGCGTGTACGTAGCCACCATAGTCCCTCCCTCAGGGGTGTATGTTATAGTCCCTCCCTCAGGGGCGTGTACGTAGCCACCAGAGTCCCTCCCTCAGGGGTGTATGTTATAGTCCCTCCCTCAGGGGCGTGTAGACAGAATTCTGCTACATTGGGGAAGCATATTCTCCCATATCTCTTCTCCCTCTGGGGCGTGTACAACCTCCACCTTCCCGGCCCCATTGGGGGTGTCTGCAGACCCCCATCTCCCCTACATTATATACAGATCCTGATGCCTAGACATCATAACCGGACCGGACACATGTGGAGGACGACACCCGTGTCTGTCCCCCACCCCCGGCCTCTGCCGTCTCCCCGGAGCCCACACCCCGCCCCGAGGCCGCAGGGCCATGTGCGGTAGCGGAGCAGAGCGCCGTTATCCCCGCCCGGGAGAGCAGAGGGGTGGGGTGGGGCGGCCGCTAGGATCCCGTTACCCGCCGCTTACGCAATCTTCCCGTCACCATCCCGGCCGGTGTTCGGCCCCGACCTCCCCGCCGCCCTCCCGTCACTCACCGCTCGCAGCCTCCGGTCACACGCTCTTCTCGTCTTCTCTCTACGCGCAGAGGATCCAAAATGGCGGCACTTCCGGGAGGATCCACAGGCGGTCTCAGGGGCGGGGGGTGCAGGGGGCAGCATGAGGCGACCAGTAATGGGCTGGACCACTGAGCCGTGGAGAGGGGGAGGTCACAGCAGGGGCGACAATAATAATCATCGGACAGCGACAATGGCGCCGAGTACGCGGTGATCGATAGTGATGGGGCCGGGAGCGCGGCTGCTGGGACTTGTAGTGTTAGGACTCGGATTCTGTACTATAAAAAAAATGGCCATAGCAACCAATCAGAGCTCAGCTTTTAGTTCTAAAGCGGCTCTGAAGCAATGAAAGCTGCGCTGTGATTGGTCACGGCGCGGGTCCTGTGCTCTGGAATGGGCCATGGCCGGATCTCAGGCGGGTGATCGTCAGGTGTCGGCCGATCACTGATCCCCTGTGCGGGAGAATCAGGATCCACAGACTGGACAGAAACCTTAACCCCTTCCCGACCCAGGACATCCTGGTGCTGTCATGTCAGGGGTCCGCTCCACACAGCAGCGACCGGAGGGCGAGCCCCGCTCTTGTCTCATCAGAAATAGGTCACAGGCGCAATTTACGTCCTGCTTTCCAACCCCCTCTATTCTCCACAATGGTGGGATTCATAATTCTATAGTTTACAGCTTGTTGCCAAGGTTACTGGTCACCTCTGCAATCTCAGTGGTGTCCAAGTTTGTAATGAGCGCAGCGCTTTCAAGCTCTCCAATAAAGTTCTGGAGCTGCTGGATCAGCCGCCATTGCCTCCTCCAATGCCACCCTGCGCTCCTATGCCGCCATGGCCCCCTCCGATACCGCCCCGCCCCACCGATGCCACCCAGCTCCCCTCCGATTCCACCCCGCGCCCCTCCGATTCTACCCCGTGCCCTTCCAATGCCGCCCCACGCTCCACCGATGCCACCCAGCGCCCCTCCGATTCCACCCCGCGCCCCTCCGATTCTACCCAGCGCCCCTCCGATGCCACCCAGCGCCCATCCGATTCCACCCCGTGCCCCTCCGATTCCACCCCGAGCCCCTCCGATTCCACCCCGCGCCTCTCCGATTCCACCCGTGCCCCTCCAATGCCGCCCCGCGCCCTTCCGATTCCACGCCATGTCCCTCCAATGCTGCCCTGCGCTCCTCCGATGCTGCTCAGCGCTCCTCCGATGTAGTCTTGCGTTCCTTTGATGCCGCCCCGTGCCCCTTTGATGCCGCCCGCGCTCCTTCGATGCTGCCCCGCGCTCCTTCGATGCCCCGCTCCCCTCCGAATCCACCCCGCACTCTTCCAATGCCGCCCCGTGCCCCTCCGATGCCGCACCGTGCCCCTCCGATGCCGCCCCATGCCCCTTTGATGCTGCCCCGTGCTCCACCGATGCCACCCAGCGCCCCTCCAATTCCACCACGCGCCCCTTTGATTCCACCCATGCCCCTCCAATACCGCCCTGCGCTCCTCTGATGCCATCCAGCGCCCCTCCGATTCCACCCTGTGCCCCTCCAATGCCGCACCGCGCTCCACCGATGCCACCCAGCGCCCCTCCGATTCCACCCCGTGCCCCTCCAATGCCGACCTGTGCTCCTCCGATGCCACCCAGTGCCCCTCCAATTCCACTCCACGCCCCTCCGATTCCACCCGTGCCCCTCCAATGCCGCCCCACGCCCTTCCGATTCCACCCCGTGTACCTCCAATGCCGCCCTGTGCTCCTCCAATGCCACCCAGCGCCCCTCCGAATTCACCCCGTGCCCCTCCAATGCTGTCCCATGCCCCTCCGATGCCACCCAGCGCCCCTCCGATTACACCCCTCGCCCCTCCAATGCCGCCCCGCGCTCCTTCGATGCTGCCCAGCGCTCCTCCAATGTAGCCCTGCGTTCCTTTGATGCTGCCCCGTGCCCCTTTGATGCCGCCCCACGCTCCTTCGATGCTGCCCCGCTCCCCTCTGATTCCACTCCGCACTCCCCCAATGCCACCCCGCGGTCCTCCGATACTGCCCCACGCTCCTCCAATGCCACCCCGTGCCCCTCTGATGCCGCCCCGTGCCCCTCTGATGCCGCCCTGTGCCCCTTCGATGCCGCCCCACGCTCCACTGATTCCACCCCACACCCCTCCGATTCCACCCCATGCCCCTCCAATGCCACCCCGCTCTCCTCTGATGCCACCCCGCACCCCTCCAATGCCGCCCCGTGCTCCTCCAATGCTGCCCCGTGCTCCTCCGATGCTGCCCCGCACCCCTCCAATGCCACCCTGCACCCCTCCGATGCCGCCCAGCACCCCTTTGATGCCGCCCCGCACTCCTCCGATGCCACCCCGCGCTCCTTTGATGCTGCCCCGCGCCCCTCCGATTTCACCCCGCACTCTTCCAATGCCACCCCGCGGTCTTCCGATGCTGCCCCACGCTCTTCCAATGCCGCCCCGTTCTCCGATGCTGCCCCGCACCCCTCCAATGCCACCCTGCACCCCTCCGATGCCGCCCAGCGGTCCTCCGATGCCGCCCAGCACCCCTTTGATGCCGCCCCGCACTCCTCCGATGCCACCCCGCGCTCCTTCGATGCTGCCCCGCGCCCCTCCGATTTCACCCCGCACTCTTCCAATGCCACCCCACGGTCCTCCGATGCTGCCCCACGCTCTTCCAATGCCGCCCCGTTCTCCGAAGCCACCTCGCGCCCCTGCAATTCCACCCTGCACTCCTCCGATGCCACCTTTCGCTCCTTCGATCCTGCCCCGCGCCCCTCCGATTCTACCCTGCACTCCTCCAATGCCACCCCGCGGTCCTCCGATGCCACCCTGTTCTCTTATGCCACCCCGTGCCCCTCCGATGCCACCCCACGCCCCTCTGATGCCGCCCCACGCTACTCCGATGCCACCCCGCGTTCCTATGATGCGCCCCGCACCCCTCCAATGCCACCCAAGAATCGCATTTTTCCGCTGCTCCAGCTATCAGGACAATCCCTTCCAGTTTACCAGGCTCAGCAGCTCGTCTGCACCGGCAGAAATATTTGGAGCAGCAGCTCAGTGCCATACACAAAGGTGGTGACGTGAGGGGACGGCAGTGAGTTCTGTGGAAGTAGCTGGGACTGCTGTGACTACTAGGGAGATAAGGAGGTTTGGTGAAACTCTTGGGGAGGTGGTGAGGCTGCTGAATATTCGGACTTTAGTGCTAGATGGCTGCAGAGACCACAGGTGATATAATGGGGGATACTCTGACCAAAGTGGAGGTAGGAAACTGCTATCGAGGTATTGGGAGGCTGTTGTGACTAATAGGGGAATGAGGCAGGAAGAAACTACTACTGGTCTGGTGGGGTAGGGGATACTAAGAATTTTGACTTGATATTAGAGAACTGCCATGACTACTAGGAAGTGGGAGACCGCTGTAACTACTAGGAAGTGGGAGCCTGCTGTGACTACTGGGAAGTGGGAGCCTGCTGTGACTACTGGGAAGTGGGAGCCTGCTGTGACTACTGGGAAGTGGGAGCCTGCTGTGACTACTGGGAAGTGGGAGCCTGCTGTGACTACTGGGAAGTGGGAGACCGCTGTGACTACTAGGAAGTGGGAGCCTGTTGTGACTACTGGGAAGTGGGAGACCGCTGTGACTACTGGGAAGTGGGAGACCGCTGTGACTACTAGGAAGTGGGAGACCGCTGTGACTACTGGGAAGTGAGAGACCACTGTGACTACTGGGAAGTGGGAGACCACTGACTACTAGGAAGTGGGAGACCGCTGTGACTACTGGGAAGTGAGAGACCACTGTGAAGTGAGAGACCACTGTGACTACTGGGAAGTGGGAGACCGCTGTGACTACTGGGAAGTGAGAGACCACTGTGACTACTGGGAAGTGGGAGCCTGCTGTGACTACTGGGAAGTGGGAGCCTGCTGTGACTACTGGGAAGTGGGAGCCTGCTGTGACTACTGGGAAGTGGGAGCCTGCTGTGACTACTGGGAAGTGGGAGCCTGCTGTGACTACTGGGAAGTGGGAGCCTGCTGTGACTACTGGGAAGTGGGAGCCTGCTGTGACTACTGGGAAGTGAGAGACCACTGTGACTACTGGGAAGTGGGAGCCTGCTGTGACTACTGGGAAGTGGGAGCCTGCTGTGACTACTGGGAAGTGGGAGCCTGCTGTGACTACTGGGAAGTGAGAGACCACTGTGACTACTGGGAAGTGGGAGCCTGCTGTGACTACTGGGAAGTGGGAGCCTGCTGTGACTACTGGGAAGTGAGAGACCACTGTGACTACTGGGAAGTGGGAGCCTGCTGTGACTACTGGGAAGTGAGAGACCACTGTGACTACTGGGAAGTGGGAGCCTGCTGTGACTACTGGGAAGTGAGAGACCACTGTGACTACTGGGAAGTGGGAGCCTGCTGTGACTACTGGGAAGTGAGAGACCACTGTGACTACTGGGAAGTGGGAGCCTGTTGTGACTACTAGGCAGTGCGTATGTTTGCATCCAGGAAGGCGGCACGGGTGAGCTGTGCTGCTGGGGACATCATCCTCCCACCAGCTCCTTTTCTGGCGTTTCTGGTGCTGATGTATAGAGTCTCAGGCCGGTACGGGGGCAGTTTTTCCGCACCCCCCAGACCCTGCCGCCTCCGGCTCTCGCTGCCGCCTCCGTGTTGCTGCCGCCCGCTGTGCACATACCGATCTGCCGGGGACGGGAGCTTTGTCATCGAGTCTTCGTATTGAGCCCCTGAATGGAGGGGGTCCGCCTGTTGCCATGGATCCGGGGAGCGCTGCACTAAAGCGGCTGCTTAATATAGAGAAGCAATTTAGCTTTCAAACTAATTGAGGAGGAAACCGCACAGGTCGCTGCGGCGCCTCTTCCGCTGGAGTTTACTCCATGCGCTCACGAGAATCCTCTCGCCGAGACCTTAAGTGCCTTTTAGAGTTTTATTGATCGGAGGTGATTTTTTCACTTTCCTTCTAGTGCCGTTCTGCTGAGCTGAATGACATCGCGGGATTCATGCATCAGCCATTAAGGCAGAAAATGGGGCAATTATGGAGGAAAAGAGGATTTCTGAACTGCGCACCGAGAAATACATGTTCATATAAACTCTGTACAGCATAGCAAAGACTATGCACCGTCCAAAATGTCCAGCATAGACAGGGAGGCAGCACTATCTGTGCCTATAATATGTATATACGGACAGGGAGGCAGCACTATCTGTGCCTATAATATGTATATATGGACAGGGAGGCAGCACTATCTGTGCCTATAATATGTATATACGGACAGGGAGGCAGCACTATCTGTGCCTATAATATGTATATACGGACAGGGAGGCAGCACTATCTGTGCCTATAATATGTATATACGGACAGGGAGGCAGCACTATCTGTGCCTATAATATGTATATACGGACAGGGAGGCAGCACTATCTGTGCCTATAATATGTATATACGGACAGGGAGGCAGCACTATCTGTGCCTATAATATGTATATACGGACAGGGAGGCAGTACTATCTGTGCCTATAATATGTATATAGGGTGAGGGAGGCAGCACTATCTGTGCCTATAATATGTATAAACGGACAGGGAGGCAGCACTATCTGTGCCTATAATATGTATATACGGACAGGGAGGCAGCACTATCTGTGCCTATAATATGTATATACGGACAGGGAGGCAGCACTATCTGTGCCTATAATATGTATATACGGACAGGGAGGCAGTACTATCTGTGCCTATAATATGTATATAGGGTGAGGGAGGCAGCACTATCTGTGCCTATAATATGTATAAACGGACAGGGAGGCAGCACTATCTGTGCCTATAATATGTATATACGGACAGGGAGGCAGCACTATCTGTGCCTATAATATGTATATACGGACAGGGAGGCAGTACTATCTGTGCCTATAATATGTATATACGGACAGGGAGGCAGTACTATCTATGCCTATAATATGTATATAGGGTGAGGGAGGCAGCACTATCTGTGCCTATAATATGTATAAACGGACAGGGAGGCAGCACTATCTGTGCCTATAATATGTATATACGGACAGGGAGGCAGCACTATCTGTGCCTATAATATGTATATACGGACAGGGAGGCAGTACTATCTGTGCCTATAATATGTATATAGGGTGAGGGAGGCAGCACTATCTGTGCCTATAATATGTATAAACGGACAGGGAGGCAGCACTATCTGTGCCTATAATATGTATATACGGACAGGGAGGCAGCACTATCTGTGCCTATAATATGTATATACGGACAGGGAGGCAGCACTATCTGTGCCTATAATATGTATATACGGACAGGGAGGCAGTACTATCTGTGCCTATAATATGTATATAGGGTGAGGGAGGCAGCACTATCTGTGCCTATAATATGTATAAACGGACAGGGAGGCAGCACTATCTGTGCCTATAATATGTATATACGGACAGGGAGGCAGCACTATCTGTGCCTATAATATGTATATACGGACAGGGAGGCAGTACTATCTGTGCCTATAATATGTATATACGGACAGGGAGGCAGTACTATCTATGCCTATAATATGTATATAGGGTGAGGGAGGCAGCACTATCTGTGCCTATAATATGTATAAACGGACAGGGAGGCAGCACTATCTGTGCCTATAATATGTATATACGGACAGGGAGGCAGCACTATCTGTGCCTATAATATGTATATACGGACAGGGAGGCAGCACTATCTGTGCCTATAATATGTATATACGGACAGGGAGGCAGTACTATCTGTGCCTATAATATGTATATAGGGTGAGGGAGGCAGCACTATCTGTGCCTATAATATGTATAAACGGACAGGGAGGCAGCACTATCTGTGCCTATAATATGTATATATGGACATGGAGGCAGGACTATCTGTGCCTATAATATGTATATACGGACAGGGAGGCAGCACTATCTGTGCCTATAATATGTATATATGGACATGGAGGCAGTACTATCTGTGCCTATAATATGTATATACGGATAGGGAGGCAGCACTATCTGTGCCTATAATATGTATATACGGACAGGGAGGCAGCACTATCAGTGCCTACATCCATTATGGCTTTGTCTGTATATTGTAAGAGACGTCAATGTTTCTCGATAGTATATGATATGTCGGTCTGGGTGTCATCGGTTAGTGGATACACCTCACTTCATTACCAAGAGGAATAACAATGGGACGGCATAATGCAGAGTTCTAAGAAAACATAAGTTCAGGATTGTATTACATGTAGTTAACAAGTACATATACAAGCAGACCCCCATGAAATGTACCAAAGGCAAAGCACGTGCGACCACAGCTGAGCGTAAAGTATGGGGGGCTCCATGGTGGGGACTAATATGAGGGTGAACATGAAGTGACATCTGGTGGTCATAGCTGGTACTGCACACTATCAGTACAGTGAGGACCTCTTGTACCCAGAACCTCTACCCCAAAAATTGTTATCAAATACACTCACCGGCCACTTTATTAGGTACACCATGCTAGTAACGGGTTGGACCCCCTTTTGCCTTCAGAACTGCCTCAATTCTTTGTGGCATAGATTCAACAAGGTGCTGGAAGCATTCCTCAGAGATTTTGGTCCATATTGACATGATGGCATCACACAGTTGCCGCAGATTTGTCGGCTGCACATCCCAAAGATGCTCCATACAAGGCAGGATGGATCCATGCTTTCATGTTGTTTACGCCAAATTCTGACCCTACCATCCGAATGTCGCAGCAGAAATCGAGACTCATCAGACCAAGCAACGTTTTTCCAATCTTCTACTGTCCAATTTCGATGAGCTTGTACAAATTGTAGCCTCAGTTTCCTGTTCTTAGCTGAAAGGAGTGGTACCCGGTGTGGTCTTCTGCTGCTGTAGCCCATCTGCCTCAAAGTTCGACGCACTGTGCATTCAGAGATGCTCTTAGGCCTACCTTGGTTGTAACGGGTGGCGATTTGAGTCACTGTTGCCTTTCTATCAGCTCGAACCAGTCTGCCCATTCTCCTCTGACCTCTGGCATCAACAAGGCATTTCCGCCCACAGAACTGCCGCTCACTGGATTTTTTTTCTTTTTCGGACCATTCTCTGTAAACCCTAGAGATGGTTGTGCGTGAAAATCCCAGTAGATCAGCAGTTTCTGAAATACTCAGACCAGCCCTTCTGGCACCAACAACCATGCCACGTTCAAAGGCACTCAAATCACCTTTCTTCCCCATACTGATGCTCGGTTTGAACTGCAGGAGATTGTCTTGACCATGTCTACATGCCTAAATGCACTGAGTTGCCGCCATGTGATTGGCTGATTAGAAATTAAGTGTTAACAAGAAGTTGGACAGGTGTACCTAATAAAGTGGCCAGTGAGTGTATATTAGTGGGCGATGCAGGAGCCTCAGCTCACATCCTGGGGCCATAACTGCCATTTTTTCTGGATTCTGTCCATAAACCACAGCGATCAGTAGGGTTGAGCGAATTTTACTTTTTTGGGGTCGAGTCGGGTTTTGCGAAACCCGACTTTGTCAAAAGTCGAGTCGAGTGAAATCGGCCGATCTTCTTGCAAAGTCGGGGTCGTTGTTTGGCCGAAACACGAAACCCAATGCAAGTCAATGGGGAAGCATAGTCGGCAGTGAGTGGAGGCCAGGAAAACACCTACAGTGCCCATTTTAATGCCAAAAACATCAATTCTTGTTACTTAAGCTTGTCAATCTTAATTTACCTTACAATAATAGGTAGCCATTGAAAATTGGGGGGTCATTTGGCTAAAGTTGTGGGGGGTAGGGCTGGTTCAAGTTTTCAGTGGGCCCAGGAAACGTGGAGTACGTCACAGCGGTGGAGCAGTTAGAGGTAAGTATTGCAATGTTGCAAGTGCTGTGATCCTGAGCAAGCAGGGGGTCCCACTCATTCGCATTGGCACTGGCACAGGGCCCCTCACAGTACGGCAGTGTGTTTGCACGGCGGGGGCGCCTCCCACCGGCAGCGACACTTTGCGTACTATGAGGGGCCCTGTGCCAGTGACGTTGCCAACGAGTGTGCCCCCCCACCTGATGAAGGAACCTGCACTTTCACCTGCACCTTCCTCTTTGTCCCTGTGTAAGGTGGTATAGTATGCGGGAAGAGGAACCTGACTTTCAGCAGGATCAGATTCAGGCTGTGTAGAGTGCAAGGGGAATGTAGTGGTCTGGGTCAATGTACCAGCGGACTAATCTAGCAGTGGCTGGTCAATGGGCAGGATGAGGAGGAAACACAGATATAGGCCCAAATAATAGAGTGGCCTAAATGCAGTTCAAAATTGGTAACAGGACTAACCAGGCGGCATTGCTTTGTTCAGTGGAGGACCATGGTAATGAGAGGCTGACAGAGTGAGTAGGGCCAAATAAGTAACTAGGCTAAATGCAGTTCTAAATTGCTAACAGTAGGAAACAGGCGGCACTGCTTTGTTCAGTGGAGGAGAACACCAAGGAGCGGCAGACCCCGTTACTAGGCCCCAACCCAAGTAGTATGGCAACTGTAGTGTTACATTTAAAAATACTTAATGAGAGCTGGAAGATTGAAGCTCAGACAAGGAAACCAGGAGGAGAACACCAAGGAGGAGGAGAACACCAAGGAGCGGCAGACACCGTTACTAGGCCCCAACCCAAGTAGTATGGCAACTGTAGTGTTAAATTTAAAAATACTTAATGAGAGCCGGAAGATTGAAGCTCAGACAAGGAAACCCGGAGGAGAACACCAAGGAGGAGGAGAACACCAAGGAGCGGCAGACCCCGTTACTAGGCCCCAACCCAAGTAGTATGGCAACTGTAGTGTTACATTTAAAAATACTTAATGAGAGCCGGAAGATTGAAGCTCAGACAAGGAAACCCGGAGGAGAACACCAAGGAGGAGGAGAACACCAAGGAGCGGCAGACCCCGTTACTAGGCCCCAACCCAAGTAGTATGGCAACTGTAGTGTTAAATTTAAAAATACTTAAAGGGAACCTGTCACCACGTTTTTGGAAGATGGGATAAAAATAGCGTTAAATAGGGGCAGAGGTGGGCGTTATATTAGTGTGTTTGTTATGCGTTTATTACCCACCTAAGTTGCCGAAATACCTTTGCAAAGTCTCCGTTTTCGCCTGTCAATCAGGCTGGTCTGGTCAAAAGGGCGTCTTGTCTTCCCCCAGATTTTGCGTAGTTTTCCGTTGGTGGCGTAGTGGTGTGCGCATGCCCAAGGTCCCGAATCCTCTGCCAGGGGATTTAAAAGAGCGCGCTGTTCGTTATTTCATTGGTGATCGGTGGGCGCGGCCATCTTCCTTTGGCCGCGCGTGTGCAGAAGCGGCGCTCTGATGGCCGCGGCTTCAGGAAAATGGCCGCGGGATGCCGCGCGTGCGCAGATGGATATCGCGGCGGCCATTTTCCTGAAGCCGCGGCCAGCAGAGCGCCGCTTCTGCGCACGCGCGGCCAAAGGAAGATGGCCGCGCCCACCGATCACCAATGAAATAACGAACAGCGCGCTCTTTTAAATCCCCTGGCAGAGGATTCGGGACCTTGGGCATGCGCACACCACTACGCCATCAACGGAAAACTACGCAAAATCTGGGGGAAGACAAGACGCCCTTTTGACCAGACCAGCCTGATTGACAGGCGAAAACGGAGACTTTGCAAAGGTATTTCGGCAACTTAGGTGGGTAATAAACGCATAACAAACACACTAATGTAACGCCCACCTCTGCCCCTATTTAACGCTATTTTTATCCCATCTTCCAAAAACGTGGTGACAGGTTCCCTTTAATGAGAGCCGGAAGATTGAAGCTCAGAAGGAGGAGGAGAACACCAAGGAGCGGCAGACACCGTTACTAGGCCCCAACCCAAGTAGTATGGCAACTGTAGTGTTAAATTTAAAAATACTTAATGAGAGCCGGAAGATTGAAGCTCAGACAAGGAAACCCGGAGGAGAACACCAAGGAGGAGGAGAACACCAAGGAGCGGCAGACCCCGTTACTAGGCCCCAACCCAAGTAGTATGGCAACTGTAGTGTTACATTTAAAAATAATTAATGAGAGCCGGAAGATTGAAGCTCAGCTTTTTCAGTGGAGGACAGCGTGATTTAGTGGCGCAGACAGACAAAGGTAGTATCGTATGTGTTAACTAAAAAAGTTGGCTCTATGCAGTTTTAAATTGGTTACAGGGGTACACAGGCAGCATTGGTGTGGTCAGTGGGGGACAATTGCAAGGAGGGACCGCAGACAGACTTCCTAGGCCTAAAATAATAAATTAGGCTCTATGCAGCTTAAATTTGGCAACAGGAATACACAGGCAGCATTGGTGTGGTCAGTGGAGGACAATTGGAAGGAGGGACCGCAGACAGACTTCCTAGGCCTAAAATAATAAATTAGGCTCTATGCAGCTTAAATTTGGCAACAGGAATACACAGGCAGCATTGGTGTGGTCAGCGGAGGACAATTGGAAGGAGGGACCGCAGACAGACTTCCTAGGCCTAAAATAATTAATTAGGCTCTATGCAGCTTAAATTTGGCAACAGGAATACACAGGCAGCATTGGTGTGGTCAGTGGAGGACAATTGGAAGGAGGGACCGCAGACAGACTTCCTAGGCCTAAAATAATAAATTAGGCTCTATGCAGGTTCCATTATGTGGCTGGGGTACACAGGCAGCATTGGTGTGGTCAGTGGAGGACAATTGGAAGGAGGGACCGCAGACAGACTTCCTAGGCCTAAAATAATTAATTAGGCTCTATGCAGCTTAAATTTGGCAACAGGAATACACAGGCAGCATTGGTGTGGTCAGTGGAGGACAATTGGAAGGAGGGACCGCAGACAGACTTCCTAGGCCTAAAATAATAAATTAGGCTCTATGCAGGTTCCATTATGTGGCTGGGGTACACAGGCAGCATTGGTGTGGTCAGTGGAGGACAATTGGAAGGAGGGACCGCAGACAGACTTCCTAGGCCTAAAATAATAAATTAGGCTCTATGCAGCTTAAATTTGGCAACAGGAATACACAGGCAGCATTGGTGTGGTCAGCGGAGGACAATTGGAAGGAGGGACCGCAGACAGACTTCCTAGGCCTAAAATAATAAATTAGGCTCTATGCAGCTTAAATTTGGCAACAGGAATACACAGGCAGCATTGGTGTGGTCAGTGGAGGACAATTGGAAGGAGGGACCGCAGACAGACTTCCTAGGCCTAAAATAATAAATTAGGCTCTATGCAGGTTCCATTATGTGGCTGGGGTACACAGGCAGCATTGGTGTGGTCAGTGGAGGACAATTGGAAGGAGGGACCGCAGACAGACTTCCTAGGCCTAAAATAATAAATTAGGCTCTATGCAGCTTAAATTTGGAAACAGGAATACACAGGCAGCATTGGTGTGGTCAGTGGAGGACAATTGGAAGGAGGGACCGCAGACAGACTTCCTAGGCCTAAAATAATAAATTAGGCTCTATGCAGGTTCCATTATGTGGCAGGGGTACACAGGCAGCATTGGTGTGGTCAGTGGAGGACAATTGGAAGGAGGGACCGCAGACAGACTTCCTAGGCCTAAAATAATAAATTAGGCTCTACGCAGGTTCCATTATGTGGCAGGGGTACACAGGCAGCATTGGTGTGGTCAGTGGAGGACAATTGGAAGGAGGGACCGCAGACAGACTTCCTAGGCCTAAAATAATAAATTAGGCTCTATGCAGCTTAAATTTGGCAACAGGAATACACAGGCAGCATTGGTGTGGTCAGTGGAGGACAATTGGAAGGAGGGACCACAGACAGACTTCCTAGGCCTAAAATAATAAATTAGGCTCTATGCAGCTTAAATTTGGCAACAGGAATACACAGGCAGCATTGGTGTGGTCAGCGGAGGACAATTGGAAGGAGGGACCGCAGACAGACTTCCTAGGCCTAAAATAATTAATTAGGCTCTATGCAGCTTAAATTTGGCAACAGGAATACACAGGCAGCATTGGTGTGGTCAGTGGAGGACAATTGGAAGGAGGGACCGCAGACAGACTTCCTAGGCCTAAAATAATAAATTAGGCTCTATGCAGGTTCCATTATGTGGCTGGGGTACACAGGCAGCATTGGTGTGGTCAGTGGAGGACAATTGGAAGGAGGGACCACAGACAGACTTCCTAGGCCTAAAATAATAAATTAGGCTCTATGCAGCTTAAATTTGGCAACAGGAATACACAGGCAGCATTGGTGTGGTCAGCGGAGGACAATTGGAAGGAGGGACCGCAGACAGACTTCCTAGGCCTAAAGTAATAAATTAGGCTCTATGCAGCTTAAATTTGGCAACAGGAATACACAGGCAGCATTGGTGTGGTCAGTGGAGGACAATTGGAAGGAGGGACCGCAGACAGACTTCCTAGGCCTAAAATAATAAATTAGGCTCTATGCAGGTTCCATTATGTGGCTGGGGTACACAGGCAGCATTGGTGTGGTCAGTGGAGGACAATTGGAAGGAGGGACCGCAGACAGACTTCCTAGGCCTAAAATAATAAATTAGGCTCTATGCAGCTTAAATTTGGCAACAGGAATACACAGGCAGCATTGGTGTGGTCAGTGGAGGACAATTGGAAGGAGGGACCGCAGACAGACTTCCTAGGCCTAAAATAATAAATTAGGCTCTATGCAGGTTCCATTATGTGGCAGGGGTACACAGGCAGCATTGGTGTGGTCAGTGGAGGACAATTGGAAGGAGGGACCGCAGACAGACTTCCTAGGCCTAAAATAATAAATTAGGCTCTACGCAGGTTCCATTATGTGGCAGGGGTACACAGGCAGCATTGGTGTGGTCAGTGGAGGACAATTGGAAGGAGGGACCGCAGACAGACTTCCTAGGCCTAAAATAATAAATTAGGCTCTATGCAGCTTAAATTTGGCAACAGGAACACATGCAGCATTGGTGTGGTCAGTGGAGGACAACTGGAAGGAGGGACCACAGACAGACTTCCTAGGCCTAAAATAATAAATTAGGCTCTATGCAGGTTCCATTATGTGGCAGGGGTACACAGGCAGCATTGGTGTGGTCAGTGGAGGACAATTGGAAGGAGTGTCTGACACAGTATGTACTCCGAGTCCCAAAACCTAAGGTGATGTTAATGTATCCAAAACAAAAATAACCCCCCCCCCCAAAAAAAAAAGGGTGGCATACTTAGGTACAGGGGTGTGCTCCTATGCTGACTTTCAGACATTGTAATTTGGCGCAAAGTATTTACTGGTGCAAATGTAGGACAGGGCCCCTGTCTATTTTAACTAGCATCATACATGTCAACAAACTGTTATTGTCTGTGCCAGGCATGGAAGGATTTCAGCGCCTATACTAAACAGTGGTGGAGCAGCGACAGATAATTTAGCAAGTGGTAGAGCACTGTTTGACCTTGGGGGGGGACACTCTCTCCTGGCCGGCGGTACAAGCCCAGGGCCCCTCATGTTACAACGGTGTGTCTGACGTTGGGTGCGCGCCACCACCACCAGAGACACTTCATTGTACTATGAGGGACCCAGTGCCAGTCCCGTCGACCAAAAGTGGGCACACACACCTCTTCAGACAAACGGCACTCTGACGGGTGCTTGCGACAAGTGGCGAGACCACGGCCCCGTGGGGGGAGTTAGTGCATTTAGGGAGGTGAAAACATGTTGTATTCTGGACAAACAGCAGCTGCAAATTAAGAGATTGGAACAGTCAGTAACACCAGTCCCAAAGCAAGACCTTTTTACAGGAAAGCTAGGTGTCAGCCGGGAAAAGTGGGGCAAAATAATTTGAAATCCATGAGTGGTTCATTTTTATGAAGGTTAGCTCATCAACATTTTGGGTAGCCAGACGAGTCCTTTTTTCGGTCAGTATTGAACCAGCAGCACTGAATACTCTTTCTGATAGCACACTAGCTGCTGGGCAAGCAAGCTCCTGCAATGCATATTCAGACAATTCAGGCCAGGTGTCTATTTTGGATGCCCAGTAATCAAAGGGGAATGACGGTTGAGGGAGCACATCGGTAATGGAGGAAAAATAGTTGTCTGGACAACTGGACAAATGTTGTCTCCTGTCACTTTGAATGGATGCTGCTGTACCTGTCGTGTCTGCGGTCATTGCAAAATCACTCCACAACCTTGTCAGAAAACCCCTCTGTCCTACACCACTTCTGATCTGTGCACCTCTAACACCTCTGCCCTGGTGCCCCCTGCGGCTCGTGTGAGAACCATCACCGGCGCTGTGTGCTGGGAATGCCTGCATTAAACGGTCTACAAGAGTAGCTTGTTTGGTTGCCAATATCTGTTCGAGGTTCTCATGTGGCATGATATTTTGCAATTTGCCTTTATAGCGAGGATCAAGGAGGCAGGCCAACCAGTGATCGTCATCTGTCATCATTTTTAAAATGCGTGGGTCCCTTTTGAGGATACGCAAGGCATAATCCGCCATGTGGGCCAATGTTCCAGTTGTCAAGTCAGTGCTTATGCTGGGTTGAGGAGCACTTTCTGGCAAATCCACTTCACTTGTCTCCCTCAAAAACCCAGAACCCGGCCTTGCACCGCCAGCAGTTTCTATTGCCCCCTGAGAAGCTTCCTCATCCAACAAAAAGTCATCCCCATCATCCTCCTCCTCTTCACCCGCCACCTCGTCCTGTAGACTTCCCTGAGCAGACAATGGCTGACTGTCATCAAGGCTTCCCTCGTCCTCGGCTGCAGACGCCTGTTCCTTTATGTGCGTCAAACTTTGCATCAGCAGACGCATTAGGGGGATGCTCATGCTTATTATGGCGTTGTCTGCACTAACCAGCCGTGTGCATTCCTCAAAACACTGAAGGACTTGACACAGGTCTTGGAGCTTCGACCACTGCACAGCTGACAACTCCATGTCTGCCATCCAACTGCCTGCCCGTGTATGTGTATCCTCCCACAAATACATAACAGCACGCCTCTGTTCGCACAGTCTTTGAAGCATGTGCAGTGTGGAGTTCCACCTTGTTGCAACGTCGATGATTAGGCGATGCTGTGGAAGGTTCAAAGCCCGCTGATGGTTATGCATACGGCTGGAGTGTACAGGCGAACGGCGGATGTGAGAGCAAAGTCTGCGCACTTTCAGCAGCAGGTCGGGTAACCCCGGATAACTTTTCAGGAAGCACTGCACCACCAGGTTTAAGGTGTGAGCCAGGCAAGGAATGTGTTTCAGTTGTGAAAGGGCTATGGCAGCCATAAAATTCCTTCCGTTGTCACTGACTACCTTGCCTGCCTCAAGATGTACAGTGCCCAGCCATGACTGAGTTTCTTGCTGCAAGAACTCGGACAGAACTTCCGCGGTGTGTCTGTTGTCGCCCAAACACTTCATTGCCAATACAGCCTGCTGATGCTTGCCACAAGCTGTTCCATAATTGGACACCTCGTGTGCAACAGTGGCAGCTGCGGATGGAGTGGTGGTGCGACTGCGGTCTGTGGACGAGCTCTCGCTTCTGCTGGAGGACAAGGAGGAGGAGGGGGGACGAACGCCTACAGCCAACTGTTTCCTACACCGTGGGCTAGGCAGAACTGTCCCAATATTACTGTCCCCTCTGGACCCTGCATCCACCACATTAACCCAGTGTGCCGTGATGGAGACGTAACGCCCCTGGCCATGCCTACTGGTCCATGCATCTGTTGTCAAGTGCACCTTGCTACTCACAGATTGCCTGAGCGCATGGACAATGCGGTCTTTTACATGCTGGTGGAGGGCTGGGATGGCTTTTCTCGAAAAGAAGTGTCGACTGGGTAGCTCGTAGCGTGGTACAGCGTAGTCCATCAGGGCTTTGAAAGCTTCGGTTTCAACTAACCGGTAGGGCATCATCTCTAACGAGATTAGTCTAGCAATGTGGGCGTTCAAACCCTGTGTACGGAGATGCGAGGATGAGTACTTCCTTTTCCTAACGAGAGTCTCATGTAGGGTGAGCTGGACTGGAGAGCTGCATACGGTGGAACTAGCGGGGGTGCCGGTGGACATGGGTGACTGAGAGAGGGTTGGTGACGGTATTCTTGATGGTGCCCTACATACAGTTTTTCCGACCACGAACCTGGTGATTCCCTGACTGCTTTGGCCTTGCGACGAAACCGCCACATTACCTGCAGGTGGTGTGGTAAACGGTGGGCTTACAGGGAGGGAAGGGATGTCGCCTTGCTTATTAGCTTCATTGTGAGAGGGTGCTACAACATTAAGGGACGTTTGGTAGTGTGTCCAGGCTTGCAAGTGCATGGTGGTTAAATGTCGATGCATGCAACTTGTATTTAAATTTTTAAAATTCTGACCTCTGCTGAAGGTCCTGGAGCATTTCTTACAGATGACTTTGCGCTGATCATTGGGATCTTGGTTAAAAAATTCCACACTGCACTCTTCCTATCGGATACCTTTTCAGGCATTGCACACTGAGCTACTTGAACCTGATGGCCACACTGTCCTACAACTGGTTTTGGTTTTGCCACACGTTTTTGGCCAGAT